>NC_051180.1:1625061-1820060 GCF_013339695.2 Rhipicephalus sanguineus
CGTCCTGTGGTTTTCGCGCTTCATAAGCATAAAATTGCCATCTAGACCACAGTAAGCCACCTCTTGCAGCATGCTAGTGCATTCAAATGAGCAATTTATGCGGCCGGCTAGCACACGGTACATTTACCTTCGCAATTGAACCCTATCTGGACCGTATTTTTCGATCGCGATTGGCCCCTTAGTGCCAACTGCAGAACGGAGTAAATCGTAAAAAGTTCTCATCCCGATGTGGCTCGATGGCCATCGAAAATGCACCGTGTGCAAACCGTAGACAATTCGCGCAATCACAGATAAGTATTAGAATCGTACCGCAGAAAAAAACATGTGCTTACGTAAAATGTTATCTAGCTACAACCCTGAATGAGGCGTGTGTGTGCATATAGCTCTTGTGCTTTTGCCGCCAATAACTTGAGAAAGACTGCGGCTGCATGCAGAAGTAAGCATGCTGGCTTGCTTCCCACAAAGCGGACAAACCTCTCGCGTCATGCTTTATATTATAGGACCTTGTGTACTGAACAGGAATGCAAATTTGCTCATGCCATTTATTTCTCGTGCCAACCGCGACCCGTCTTTAGATGCGAACCCGCATGGAATGAAGTTACACGGTGGCCACGTTTCACGCATTTCTTGCCGCGAAAATATGTTTCTTTGTCTCAACCAAACGCTAAAGCCTATTAGATGCTTAGTTTCGACACAAAATGGTCGTTTACCTTTTACAAATGCAGCGCGCTCGCCCCCCGCGGCTACCACATCGGTGGCCGTAGCAGATGAGGCCGGCAGCCAAGGTGGTGTCAGTCATTTTGAGGAACGCAATATTTTTTTCGGAGCAGTTTTGCCGTATTTCGTAGTCAGTGACGAAGCCACGGCAGTATTTTACTAATTTCGTCAAAGTGAAGTGCAACAACAATAATGAGAAGGGAGACGCGAAAGCGGCTGCAGGCTGAGCGGGAGAGGGCAGGCGGAGCAATCCAACCTTGCACGTTACACGGACGCCTCCGCATGGTGGCGCCACGGTATGTCCTCGCGCCCAATATACACACCATTTACCGCAGTACTCAGAGACGGCAGGCGCTTATAAGCGTTTCTTCGGTACCAGCGAAATGGCGCTAAGAGCGCAACGGGCGTAAAGCCAAACGGGCGCAAAGGCGTCGGCCAGCTCGCCCCGCTCCTGCGAACGCCGTTTAACTTCGCCCTACATGGCGTGGTCGCATTCGTGCGCTTATTCGAGGAAAGAAAGGGGCGGGGGGGGGGAGCGGGGGGTTGTCTGTGTTGTGCTTGCCCCACGATGTCCGCGCTGAAGTCACAGAGCGTACGAAGGTCACTTCGCTCGCTGCAGCGGCCGCGTTTGCGAAAGGAGCGCGCTGTTCAAACAGAGATAAGTAACAACTGTGACAGTTAATTCGCGCTCGTCCTGTGTGTACCTGTTCGTTCGTTTCATGCGTCCTGCTTTATGTGTGAGCAGTGCACTTCAAGTGTCGAGCTGTGGCGCATGATAGTTCGCGCTCGTCCTGTGTGTGTTTTTCGTGCGTCCTTTGCGCTTGAGCGACAGGCTGGAAATTTCGAGCTGGTTTCCGTTCTTCGCATTACATTCCAATTTGTTGCTACCGCATTCATTGCTTCGCCGTTGCGGCGAAACTGTGACTTTTTAACACGAAAGTGTTTTATGCCGGGGTCCACCAAGACTTCAGTGACGTATTTCCGTCACGGAAATGACGTAGAAAAAATTTACATGATCAGATGGCAAAGAAAAAAAAGTTCCGTCAACGGGCATTGAACCCACGACCGCACGGTCCGCAGCAACAGATGCCGGACACGCTATCCACTGCGCCACGGTCATTTTTTTTTCTTTATTGACTGCGCCACGGTCACAGACTGCAGAGGCTTTGCAAACGCGCCTTTTATATCTACCACTCTCCCGGTCGGCGGGGTGGTGTTGCCCTCATGAAGCGGTAAAGTAATTCTTCATTACTGTGGCCTCCACGATTAGCACCTGCAACGCGTTACACGTCCGTCCCATTCGGCGCGTTTTCAATAGAAGTTCAATTTTGTCAATGCCTTAACACACCGCAAGGTGGCTACCTTAGCCTAAGCGTCGTAAAAGCGTCGGCCTCACTCATAGCATCACGCTAATCCAAACCAAAAGTAGCTCTGGGACGCGCGCCTGCCTCACCTGGCTGTAACACCGCGTTCCCCGTTGACGCGCTCGCCCCGAGAAAAATCGCGGCCGGGCTAACGAGGCGGCACGACGCGCTTTGCGTTTCCTTATAGTCCGGTTAAAATGTGTTCAATCACATTTTAAGATGCCGCGGGATGGCAACCAAGTTCTGCGTCCAATATGCGACGCTCTTCTGGCTATCACACCTCGTTCTCTGATTACGCTTTCACCGTTAACTACGGCTACCAGAAGGGTTTGTTTAATCATTTAACATGGACGTTAGCCGTCGGGATGGAGATGTACCACCAATCATCAAAGCGGGTGCATCCACGTTAAACGGTGCTATAGCTGCAACACATCAATATACATTGTGCAAACTCTCTTGTATCAATGTACAGTAAACATTCAGTTACTTCTATAAGGGCACGCATTACTTTCGTGTTATTCCGATTCCTATGACGGAGGGATCAACCATCTTTTTCTCTAACCCACTGTGCTGTCTTTTGATCTTACCGCCTGTCATCCTCCGTTCCATTACGCTGATTATGATGATAATGATGACCTTTACAAATGCCTCACACCCACTCTGGGGGATTGGCCAAGAAGCGAATAATTTATAGGTAAAAGTGGTTACGCGCTGTGTGGTCCTCAACTTCTTTTCGAAATTCTTTGTTATCCTCTAAGTTTGAGCTCCGTATTTTACAACTGGCGGTATCCGATGATTGTATACACCTTTCCCTTTAGGGACAGCAGCAAATTGCCTCTCATTATTTGGGAATGCCTGCCGTTTGCGCTCCAGCCAATCCTTATTATTGGGTGAATTTCCTTTTCATGAGTAGGCTCCCTTGTACACACTCCAGAGGTTGGTTCTCAGTCATGATATCTTTTTCTTTCGTCAAACTGTTACTCATTGTCTTTGTCTTCCGCATACTTATATTTAGCCCAACTTTAGTAACTTTGTCGGCTCGGATCTTCAATTATTTGTTTTTTTTGCAGTTACCGCCATTGCTGAAGAGCACAATGTCATCAGCAAATCGTCAGCTGCTGAGATACTCTCCGTTAATATTTATTACCAATTCTCCCAATCCAGTCATTTGAGGTTCATTGGTGTAGCCAAAGGGGTGGTTGGCGGGGCCTCAAGTATTTCACGCGCCAATTTGTTGGGACGTCTGCTGATGATCTTGATGTGATCAAGCAAATCACAATTACACTCTTTACAATAAAGGGCCCAATTCGATCCCGTTCCTTCTTCTAATGATTTATAATGTCCTAAAGCAGCGCTGGGCAGCATCAAAGATACATGCATCTCTGATACATAATCGAGATACTCTTTGGGTATCTCAATCGTATCTGTATCTCCGATACATTAAGTACTGCATCGTGTATCTTAAGATACAAGGTAATGCGATCGTAACACCACCGTCCGAAACAATAAACATTAACTAAACGCCGCTCCTTAAGCTCATACTGCTGCCACTAAAGGAGGACGAGGAAAAGAAAAAACGGAAGGACAGGAAGGTTAGCCAGCTCTCAGATCGGCTGGCTGCCCTGTGCTGAGGAAAGGGGTAAGGGGAATAAAAACATGATAGAAAAGAGATATTAGAAAAGAAAAGAGAAAGAAAAAACAATAATACGCACAGGTGTATCTACGAGGGGGGGGGGGCAAGAGGGGCACTGGCCCCCTCATTGAGGAAAGGTAAGCGGGCCGAGACCCCCACTTTCGATAGTGGTCACTGTCAGTTGCACGCTGGCAAAGCTTTCCTTCAACACAGCAATCATGTAATTATATAAAGGAATTTCTCCTATACGCTTCTGCTCTGAAGATTGTCCTCCGCGTCTCACGACTACGGCTTTCCGCGGTGCAAGCCACTTATGCGACACTTTCGCGCCATGTGCTCCAACATTGCAGAGCAGGCTACCGCTAAGCAGGGCATCTACAACGTTTTATCAGTCTGTCATGCTTTTATTCTGCTCTGTCTGGCCTGGAATTTAAATCATCGGCGACGCAAATGCGGGCGGAAACCAGTAAACGTTTCATGGAGCGATGAAACCTCTTCCTGTTTCACGAAATTCATTTTCTTTCAGTGAAAAGGAATAGCATCACCGCTGGTCAATGTCCAAGTCGCTGTGAGTCGATGACTGTGCAGAAGTGTTAAGTGTTTTAATGTGGGCGAACTGGAAGCGCTATAAAAGGTTTCAGCTTTAGTTTCCGATCAACCTGCTTAGCCTTGCTTATCATACGCGTATGGTAGCTTGCAGCGATCGCAGCGGCTTCAAACAAGGCGACGAATATGGGAGTGGACTCGAGCACATTGGGGAGCCCAGATTTCAAGCTTGCCCCGCAACTTGATCTACCGGACAAGGGAGATGGTCAAGGTCCACGGTTTTCTGGACAAAGGAGACTGAATTAACAGCCACGCTAATTGGTCTTGATTCATCTTGAATTGACTTTTACAGCGCAAAATAAAAAACGGACGACAAATAAGCACGCTGAGCGCCGCTTATTGCTCTCACCCTCTTTTTCAGCATGGATGAGTTCAAAGAGTTTTATTCGCGCACAAACAGCTCAACGTCGTTTTACTACAAGGGCAAACATTTATCATACGCAACTGAATCTATTTCGCCAGATGCAGTAAGTGCCCGCTACCAATACGATCGGCGAGTAGGCTTCTTGAATTACGTTCAGAAGGAGACGCTGTCCGGCTATTCCATAAAATGTTTAGTTATTGTTCAGCATATGAATACGCTGTTTACTTTGCACACGACATTTCAACGCCATGAGATTTCACTGATTTGTGGCGTCGTGCAACAAGCAGGGAATCTTATGGCGCACAAAAAATGTTGGACGAATGCCAAAGAACTAATGGCCAACAATATGCCTTATGTAAAATAAATAGTTTAGTCTCTGATCTTTTTAGCTAGTCGCGCATAAGTGGTCATTAAGCGATGGATCATTTTTGCGCCATTTATTGCATCGTGTTACAAGCAGGTGCTGTGTACATGACCCAGAAAACTTCGACCGATCGTAAACTGCTAATGACCAATGGAAAAGGAAGCCATGCGAGGTAGCTTAACGTTACAATCGCCCACATTTTTGTTTCATAGAAAATTTATGGCTACACCGTTTGCATTGGTTAAATATTATTTCGGAAGAGCGGCGAAGACGAAGAAGTGACAAGCGAGCACACTTTCCTTGTTGCATACTTTATTTATTTATTTATTTATTTATTTATTTATTTATTTATTTATTTATTTATTTATTTATTTTTATTCTCATCAACACTCAATACTCAAAATACTTTTAAAAAGTTTTCATAATATCAATTCTGGGCCAATCCCCCAGAGTGGGTATGAGCGATATGGCAGAGAGTACAACAACAACAACAACAGCAGCGTGGACCCGAGCGCACCGCCCGCATTCCGTTTTTAGTTTTTTACTCAGCGTCAAATAAACAAGACGTTCTCTACTTCGGCTCCGCTTCCCGGTTTTCAACAGCATTGGTGTATTCCCTTGGAGGTGCCGGAGGGCCCTCCAAGAAATGTTGCAAATTCAAAAAGAATGCTTTTAAACAATGTGCAACTCGTATAATACCACAAATTCCTAATTTTTTAAACAATACTTGTGGTTGACAAGTTATTAATGATAGTAACGCAATAATAGTAATCATAATAATAACCACGCGCTAGACAAGATTTCGACTAGTAGCAAAGAAGAGAGAAGAAATAGTAGAGAAGGAAAGGCAGGGAGGTTAACCAGTTTAGGAAGACCGGTATGCTACCCTACACATGGGAACAGGGCGGGGGAGATTTAAAGATGGAGAGAAAGAGTGACCACGCAAGAGGGACCGACTACCACGCAAGACTGAGTCTGTGTGTGCTGTGTCATGTGGCAAAGAAGGCAAAATATAGGCAATATACGCAAACCTGAATATGAGCAAGAAAGTGTAGTACTTTTTAGGAAAAATAAAAGGTGCAGTTATTGCTACCTATATTAAAAGCAATTATTAGCGAGCAGCTTTCAGACATTAAAGGGACCGACAACTGCCCACAATATGAAATGAGTTGACTCCACTGATGTAAAGATTGTCCGTCGCACTGACTCAGACCAACCCTTTTTTTTTCGCGAGAGATGGATTTATATTTTTATTTCTTAATTGAAAGTCGCGAAAAATGACCTGTGGCGCCTCTGGCGGCAAAAACATGAATGATCCGATGAAGACGGCCACGTGACCGTTGATTGCTGTACGCGGCCGACGATATTTTTCTTTGTATTGAAATATTGTTCGTTTCTTTATATGAAAAGGTATTACTCATAATAATGTACATATAGGCCTGCGTTAGTAGTATGCATTAAAGTGGCGCTGCCTTCGCGCGACGTAATGATACCATGCTCGTCAGCGTGTCTTGAGCAACTTTTCAGCGCGCTCATGCAACCGCGTACGCAGTTTCCAGGTCGCTAAGATTTTGGAGCGACATAGTTTTGCTACCTACATTTCGTCTCAGAAATGACGCGCGCTGCTACTCGGCACGGCCGCGCATATGCGTAGTGACGTTTTCAATGACTTGGCTTGGCTCGTGCATCGAGAGAGTAACGACGCCGGGACAAGCCATCCATCACACAGGCGCAGGCAACCTTAGGCGCAGGCGCACACAACACTGTACAAATACCGGGAAGGTGTATAAAGCCACACCTCTCATTGTAACAGCTTGCTATTTTAAAAAATGGTTGGAAAGCTCAAAATAAAGGTGGTTAAGCATTGTTACAGTAACTCCTGCGAAAGCATAACAACGACAGCTTTCACAAGGGCTAGCGGCATCGCTATCAATTCTCAGCATTGCTGGAGCAAGCCTTCATGCGTGTTTGGAGCCTTACAGATCGAAAAATACTGCTTATAAAATAACTACGCGCTTTTCGGATAAACCACTGCAGCTACAAACGCTACAAAGGGTGAGCTTCCTGTCGCGTCGTAAAAAAGTGTGTCGAGAAAAATCAGTTGTCGGTCCCTTTAACGAAATTTCGTTGCATGATACAAATATATACTACTTGGAAAGCCGCCATCGACATAATTGTATTCATGCGTGAAGTTGTGTGGTTAATGTATAAGAAGTGTTGCTTGTAATACTATTACCTGCATAAAACGCACATGTATGGTTGTCGCAGCGTGTTCTGTATAAAAGCTGTACTTTTTCTATAATGTTAATAAACAGCGCTAAGCAAAATCTCTGTGTCTCTATTTATATAAGAGAGACAGAGAGAAAACTTCATTAGCACTCAATGCTAATGAAGCTTATATATATATATATAATGTTCATTACCATTGAGTGCTAATGAAGGTATATATACCAAAATACCAAAGGGTTTGTATGTGCGGTGAAATATTCACAGAAAAATGAAACAGGCGCGCGTGCACTGCCATTTTATTTACGTTTCGCTCGGGGTCCAAGCCGCATCAGCCAGATGCAGCCAGACCCCTACTGAAACGTAAATAAAATGCACTCGCACGCGCGTCTGTCTGATTTTCCTATATATATATATATATATATATATATATATATATATATATATATATATATATATATATATATATATGATGCTGGCCATTCATATGAAGCGTACCAGGTAAATTTTCGACCATCTCCGATAATGCTGAAAAAGGTTGGGCTGGTATATGTGTGAATGTCAGAAGTAGTTATTGCGGCGTTATAGTTCGGGAAGAAAATTTGCGTATAGAGCGCGCTTCGAACTTGGGGCACGGAAGTGAAACTGTGTCGTACATAACAATTTATAAAAAAATAATGGTTTGAGCCATTGCTACGAAACAATTTCTTAACACGAAAGTGTTTTATGCCGGGATCCACCAAGATTTCAGTGACCTATTTCCGTCACGGAAATGACGTCGAAAAATTTACGCGATCAGATAGCAAAGAAAAAAAGTTCCGTCAACCGGCGTCGAACCCACGACCGCTCGGTCCGCCACAACAGATGCTGGGCACGCTATCCACTGCGCCACGGACACAGACTCTAGGGGGCTTTACAGACGCGCCTTTTATATTGTCACGTGGGTTTCTTATCATTACTTTTGCTGTATTCGGTTTTTCGCTCACAAAGGCTGTCAGCAACGATCAGCGCAAACCGCGCCTCATTGTTCGAGAAGCTTCGCGGTTATTGTAGATCATTTTGTTAAGATTGCGCGCAAGACGCGAACACTGGAGCTTATTCTAGAGATTGCGCAACAACCACCTATATCGCTATAAAGTTCGACAGCGCCTGTATAAAAGCCAACGCGCTTGACCGCTTGTCAGTTGATCGACGGTCGACGCTCTGTTCGCCGCTATCAGTGTATTGCTGTAGTTTGACTTTTCAGTTTCTCGGCCACAAGTTCGGCCAAATAAACAGTTTCATCTCGGACGTGCTGACTGTTGTCTTCGTCGACGTCACGACCACGTGACAATATCTATCACTCTCCCGGTCGGCGGTGTGGGGTTGCCCTCTGGGAGCGGTAAAGTAATTCGTCATTACAGTGGCCTGCGCAATTAGCACGTGCAACGCGTTACACGTCCGTGCCATTCGGCACGTTTTCGATAGAAGTTCAATTTTGTCAGTGCCTTAACACACCGCGAAGTGGCGACCTCAGTCCTAGCGTCGTAAAAACGTCGGCCTCGCTCATAGCATCACGTGAATACAAACCAAAAATAGCTCTGCGATGCGCCCCTGCCTCCACTGGCTGTGCCGTGGTGTTCAATCACATATTAACATGCCGCGGGATGGCGACCAAGTTGTGCGTCCAATATTCGACGCTCTTCTGGCTATCACAGCTCGTTCTCTGAAGACGCTTTCACCGTTAACTGCTACAGCTACCACAAGGGTTTGTTAATCATTTAACATGAACGTTAGTCGTCGGGATGGAGATGTACCACCAATCATCAAAGTGGGTGCATCCACGTTAAACAATGCTATAGCTGCCGGACATCAGTATACATTGTGTAAACTCTCTTATATAAATGTACAGTAAACGTTCGGTTATTTCTGCAAGGGCACGCTTTACTTTCCTGTTATTCCGATTCCTATGACGGAGGGATCAACCATCTTTTTTCTTAATTTCATGGCGCTGCTCTTTCATGACTATGATAGTTTATTCAGTTGTCTCAGCTTTCATTATTTTTGACCTTGACGAAAAGTCGCAAGAGGCTGCATGTTTAGCGCTTCTTAGAAAGAGCACCGATTTTTCCGCGAGTAATATATTCACATTGAAGGCTTTGTAGGTGCCTATAGTAAGTTATAAATATACTGAGGGATCGAAAGAAAAAGAAACATTGCCACGATATTGTGACAAAATAGGGAAAAATAGCGTTTTGACCCATATTGCAGCTATATTTTCACAATGTAGCGATCTAAGCAAAAATATTACTTTTGCATCGTTGCTAAGTATGCATTGTGTGTACTACGTACAAGAAGTTTGAAAAAAGTGGTTTTTGTTTCAAGCGAGAAAAACATTTCCTAAATAAACAACGGCAAAGGCGTACGAAGTGTTCCTTTGCCTCGCCTTCACTGCATAGCGCGTCAGCGCAGCATTCTAACGAGGGCCTTTTTGCAGCAAATAATGCAAGTCATATAACTGATTGCCACTTATTTCAGTGATACTGCTGTATATAACGTCAAAAAAAACATGGCTGATCCCTCCGTCATAGGAATCGGTATAACACGAAAGTGAAACATGCCTTCACAGAAGTAGTGCTTATTGTGTAATGATATATGAGAGCTTGTACAACGTCTATTCGTGTTTGGCAGCTATAGCACCGTTTGATGTGGATGCACCCATGTTGACAGCATGTCTCTATCGCGACGACTAACGCCCATGATCATGATTAAACCGTTGTGGTAGCTGACGGTGTGAACATATATTTGGACACAGCGAATCGTGAATTTCGCGTAAGGATGATATCAACAAGCTCATAATCAACACTGGTACCCGGTATGCACTTCTTCAAAGCGTCGTCAATTAAGGAGAGAAACGGCACGGTGTGCGCTTTCTAGTAATGGGTAGCCGACGCCTGTGCTCATGCATACACTAACACACACTGCGCTTCAGCAACACGAGAGGTAGAGGTTGGTAGCCTGAGCCGCAAACGCGTGCGTCCCGCTGGCCTCTCTCTCGCAGGCGCTGCTCTAGCTCCACCAAGGCACGACATTCGCCCGTCGAAATCGCGTCCCTTCTGCAACGCATATTGCAGCAGTTTTGTTAGTCGGTGCTCTCGCAATTGAAGCAGTCGGCGGGGTCGGCGGCGGAGAAATCCCGTTGGTGCACGTGGAAGCCGCACTACTCCGATGAGCCGACGCACGCTAACACGAAGCCAAAGGCAAAGCAGAGAACATCGGCAAAGAACGTAACTGCGTCAAGGTAGAGTCACTAGAAAAATTTCAGAGTATCGCATCTGTTTTCCGCACGCCGCCGCCGACGCGATTGGCTTACTCGCATCACGAGACCTCTCGCCGCCATATCCCTTCCAAGCGCTTTGGGTGCAGGCGCGTTGAATGCAGAGCGCGGCCGGACATTTAGCAGTACCACGGTCCCTAGAAGTACTTCGTCGCTTTTTAAACGCGTCATGCAGATGCCAGAGAGTAGCTCACCAGTAACCGAACGTTGCTGGTGAGCTACTCCGGGAATTTCGTATATTTTTGAATTCCGTGTGGGAAACATTAACGTCAAAGATCGTCGTTGTACGTGGCTGCATAGTTGGCCGCGGAATGAATTCGCCCCCCTCGCAGAACACTCCTTTCTGCAGTGAACTACACAAACTTTGCTGGAAAAGATGTCATGCAACAGGATACTTCACCTTTACGGTTCGCTATGTTCAGCGATATTGAAAACTATATACTACACACCTTTCTATTTGCTTGGCTGTTTATATCTCGATCTGTTGAACAGATTGTGCATGCATTTCGAGTTATAAGTGTGTCACGCACGAGAGCGAAATCGAAGACTTATTAAAATAATAACTGTTTCCTGTATACCTTGAAGGCAATTGTCGCGTGATTATTTGCCACTGCGCAAAACTGAAGCGTGTAACTCTGTTGATAAACTTGATATAAGGCAATGTTATTAAGCGTATTTTATTTTTTTTAATGTTGCTAATGCTACATTGCGCCGAGCGCACCCTTACAATACTGTTTAGTGGGTGAGAAATGGTCACAGCAAAAAAGAAAAAAAAACGGCTTAGCCTCCCACACATTGAGGGAATCGATTTCATGCGAGCCCTAGCTCGTATACACATACTGTGTTGCAGTAGCATGCGCGTTAAAAATTTTCGGGATGTGCTATTTCTGATCAAAATAACATAAAGCACTGCGCCGAGGAAGTTTTAACAAGAGTGCATTACGAAAAAAAAAAGTTGAAATTAATAGTAGTGCAGAAACCGAACCCTAGCTGTTTACGCGCTGGCAACGCCAAAAAAAAAAAACAAACTTTGTCGGAACACAGCAAACTATTTGCAAATGCACTGTAACGTTGGGAATATTAAGGAGACAAAAATAGGAAATGAAACGACTGACTAGTGACGTCAATCATTTTTGATGGCCTAATTCCTACGTATCTGTTAGGAAATGACAATGTATTCGCAAAATAAAATGCACCTTACCTACCGCACGCCCATTCGCCCGTGCGTTCGGCTGCTGGCGTTCCGAACTGAGACAAATACTTCACGCACAACTTCCACTTACCGTACACACACCACTAATATTACAGATAACACCCAGCTGAACAGCAAGCATGGTGCGCAAGTAAGGTATGCGTCAGCGACCAGTCGAAGGACGCAATGCTGAATATTCTCGATGTTCGATAATGTTCTCGAATGCGCTATGAAGTGAACCTGAACACCGACTGCAAAGCTAGCGCAAACAGTCAACGTTCACCAAGTGTCGAAATAAAGGACATCTCGTACGGTCATTACGCTAATGCAACTATACAGCTCCGGACCTTGCGAACACACCTGGCCGTGAAACGGAAAGAGACCGATGAAGCCACGAAGAGAGTTCGCGAGCACATGGCAACATTCGCCGCACGTTTCATTAGCTACACCGCTTACCGCGCAGTCGATTCATGACTGTCGATGACTCGAAATCACTTCTGATATCCTTTTGAAGAAACACACACACACATATTGCAGTTACGCCGAGCGTAACACGGCATCGAGGCGAAAAGATCGGTCACTTCTCAACACACGCTACCAACGCGCCGGACGGTCCGGAAGGGATATGGCCGCCGCCGCCCAATGTTGCCCGCGTGCAGCCTACCTTTGCGGTACTGTGAAATTTTCCAGTGACTCTACGTCAAGGGTGCCTCGGCGACGCCAGCGCGGCCACTCCTACCTCTCCGGTATCGAGACGCTTTAACCATGACCTCAGATATAGCGTGCAATCTCGGAGTAAGCGCTAGTAAGTGTCTATCCTGAAGCATTACTTCTTTTCACCTCTCACAGACGGCGGCACTGCCCCGCTCCGCCCGCCGCGAAAGAGAATCTGTGAAAGATATAAGGCGCGTTAGCGCCGTGCATAGCATCTCCCGAGATGGCTTAGTGGGTAGGGCGTCGGGCGCTTGCCGTCGCGGCCGCAACGTCGTGGGTTCGATTCCCAGCGGGGCATCTTTTACTTGTTTTTCTTTCTCACCCGTTGGTGTCCATTTTATCAACGTCATATCCGTGACGGATGTACTTGGTGGACCCCGGCATAAAACACTTTCGTGTTAAAAAAAAATTGGCCGCGTATCTGCGTGCTTCGCTGCAAATGTCGTCTAAAGACGATAGAAGAGGCGCTGCGTGAGATATGGACGCCATCTAGCAATACGTCGGGAAACACGAGTGCTGTGTTGCGGGCTGGTAGTCCCGGCGCTGCGGCAGGCGAAGACCGGCGGTGACCAACGCGACCGGTGGGGACGCCGGCCAGCCCGAACACGCTGTTTGGCGCGATGCGCCGAAGGAGAAGAAACGTCCGCACTCAACGAGTACTCTCCACAAACTCTCTTACTTACACGTCGCCTGGGCAAAACAGGAATGCCAGAGCGGCGCCCCCTGTCATTCGTACAATGCAATACTGAACCGAAACCGAAACACAACATAAGCTTGTGCAGAGGGCACGGAGGAAGACAAGTTTCAGCGCAGTCGCATTTTCAGCGCACCTTAAGAAACTAGGGTTGTAACATTGTAGGGCGAGTAGGGCCAGAAGGACCGTCACGACGAAAACCTGCCTCCTCAGTCGTATTCGCCTGGAACGCTGGTGTGGCTTCGCGTTCCCTCCTCCGCTCCTGGCCTTTCCACAAAGCTACTGCCTAAGTACGAAGTCTCCTACCGCGTCCTACGTCAAGCATCCCCAGTTAACTATATGATTGAGCCTGTTCAATCATCAACGGACCGCCGTCGTCGCGGCCGCGAGAATGTTCACGTCGATCGACTGAAGCCGCATTATGACCCACCAGTTGTACCTGTTTCTTAGGTCGCCAGGATGGCTCCCTTTCTGCGGGGGAGTGATTTGTAACATGGTAGGGCGCAGACAAGAACGCCTGCGATAGAAGAAGACGAAGACGGTTGTTGTTGGCGCTCGCGCTTGCTCGGCTTGGACCGCTGATCGCTTCAGCTGTGGCAATCTTTTAATAAACGCGTTACTGTCTCAACGTTAAACGCATACCATCAAGGTCTTTAAAATTGCGTATCTATGTATTTTCTGTTAAAGGAACACACCGCCTAATACATACCTAGTGATGTTGCGCCTCAGATATGCGTAATGTTTGCTTTTTGATCAACAATGTACACAAGTATGAACCTAGTCAGCCGTTCACGATGGCTGGCCCTTGGGCAAGTGGTTCAACTTTGGCCGAGTGGCTGAATCGAGGGACGTGCCGACAAACAGAAAGACAGACAGAAGGACAGACCAAAATTTCTGCGTTTAAGTTCCCCAAGAAAGACTATCGTCTTAAAAAAAAAAGAACGCCAGGCCTGCGCTGAAAGCGCAGCACAGTCACAGCGAAAGCGGGAAGAGCGGCGTTTCTAGAGCTTGTTGTAAGCTCTCTTGGGGCTACTAATACAAGCACACTAGCAAGGTACCCACTACGCCCTAAATCACAATTTTTGTGAAGTTGGGAAGCACCTACTAAGCCATTATTCGTCATTCTGCGGAGAAGCGAGGCACCAGCTACACGTCTGTAAGGCATTATGTGCACTTTGTTGAAGCGACGACTGATGACGATGAAGAATTGTGGCTCAGCCCTTTGTAATGGGTTGGAAGCTTTAAATGGCCCACCAGTTATGCAACTTGCATTGGGTGACGCCCGGTCGCTATTTCCCTCTCCCGCCATGTTGTATAACGTACGTTGACGTGGGAGAGAGAGAGGGGGGCAAAGAACATTACTGAGACGCCGAGGAAATGGATCATGCGCTTATGCGCTCCCTTGGCAACCAATACAAGTGCACTTGCGAGGAACCCACTACGCCATAAATCACTACTTTTTGAGAAGTAGGGAAGCAGGCACTATGCCGTTTTTCTTCATTCTACGGACACCCGTGGTACCTGATAAACGCATGTAAGGCATTATGCGCACTTTGCTGATGCTGTGCCTCATGACGATGAAGAATTATGGCGGAGTCCTTTGTAATGGGTTGGAAGCATTCAACAACCTACTCGTTGCGCAATTCGCATTGTGTGACGTCTGGTTACAGAATTCGCGTTGTGCGACGCTTGGTGCTTATTTTTGTTGCATATCAAAAACGCAGGATCAGAGGGTGGAAGAGAAACTTTATTGAGCTGCTCGTAGTTACAGAGCCTCGAGCAGACTGCCCCGATGGAGGCGGGGTCCTCGAGGAGAAGGAGGGCCGTTCCGTCGCTCTCTTATTTACAATGGCACTGACTACGGTGACGGGGCCCGTCAGCGCAGTACCGTCGTAAAAGTGACGGGGCCCGTCACCGTAGTGTAAATGGTAATAGTGACGGGGCCCGTCATAATAGCGACGTACTTATAGTAACGGGCCCCGTCATCTTAAAGCGGTGACTATGGTGACGGGGCCCGTCAACGCAGTACCATCGTAAAAGTGACGGGGCCCCTTTGCCGTAGATTTTTGGTGGTTTTAGACGCCCTCGTCGTGTGGCGTTCGTGGCGTAGTAGTTACTTGTGTGAGGCAATAAAGAAAAAAAAAGCGTTCATGGTGTAGTGCGCTCTCCATGAAGTGTTTGGGCTGCAGGTCGTCAGTTCGATTCCTCCCGTTTTTTCTTCCTTTTTTTTTCAGGTTATGCATCAACATCAACATTACTGCTCTGACGGAGTCGTAACTTTTTCGTTCATGTCTGCGGCGGTTAGACAGCCCTAGCGTTCGGATGATGCGTTGTTCCTAGGCTTGTGCGAATATTCGAGCACTTCGAATATTCGAACGAATATTACAGTATTCGAATTCGCTTCGAAACGAATTTAAATTCTAGGAAATTTCGAAGTATTCGAAATGAACGAGTAGACATATATAAACCGCATGTAACCCCCTGTAAAGGTGGTTTCACTGCAGTAGAAGTGTGCTATACCGTGAACACATCTTTCCAGAAGAAATCCGCACTGCCGCGAAGCCCCACTTCAAGGTTAAATGAGCATGTAGTAAATCTTGTTAATTCAGAGTCACTGGGACTGTGACAAATTTAATTAAGCGAGTTCTCGAATAACCAAACATACAAAAGGCGGGATGCAAGGAACTTTGTATTACTGGAAGTAATCAGAGGTGGTCGTTTGCTGTGCCTCCTAGTTTGCGGCTACAAGGGTTTTTTCCAGCAATACTTGGTCCGAATTTTGCCGCTAAACCGGGGAAACGGCGGGCCTCGCTGAGGCCAGTGCAAGAAAAAAAAGAAAGAGGGGAAGAAAACGGTCTCGTGGTCAACTGAAATGCGCGCCTGCGGAAAAGAAGACGTGCTTCGCTGCAACACAGTGGTGACACACGGGCAGCATGTCACCTGCTCCTCGCAGCGTCAGTGCGTCATGATGCGGCCATTCGCCCATCATTTCTTGTAAAATAAAGAATGTAATAATGACCAGTGTGACGGAATTCGCGATGTGTTCAGGGTGGAAAAAGAGGATCATTGAAGCTTTCGAACTGAGTTTTCGAAGTAGGCGTTGCGGGCAAGTACTCCGCCAGCAGTGCAAGTACGCAAATTGCCGGAACAACCGCCAACCGGAGGTTCACACACATCGCGAATTCCGTCAGACCGCCCTTTATTAATTTCTCTATTTTCCCTGAAAGAATGGGTAAATCATGACGCACTGACGTTGAGAGAAGCATTCGTCATGCTGCCCGCGTGTCACCGCTGTGTTGCAGTGAAGCACGTCTTCTTTTCCGCAGGCGCACATTTCAGTTGACCACGAGACCGCCTTTTGTTTTGTTTTTTTTCTTGCGCTGGCAGCAGCGAGGCTGGGATGCTTCACTTGTCACTCATTAGTATCGCTACATTGCATTGCCTTGTGGCTCCTAAGGGCCATCGTTTCTGCGGACTTATGGCTAAATCGGGATCGGGAATTGGCACATGGCACCCAAAGTTTTTGAATTAACCGGGCTGGTACTCACCGCTGCTTCAAATTATCCACTCAGATTTACATTGCAAAATACAGGGCCATAGAAATCCTTCTAATTATGCGGGATTTCGAAATAAAAGTTCGAATTAATGGGGTTTTACTGTATTACCCTCACATCGATTCATCATTCTTTAAGTTTAAAAGCTTGTTATACCGGCTTATATGCTCTAATTATAGTAAATTTTAATTAACATATTTTACAGGTTATCACTTGCATTCAACCGAAAGTCAAATCCTGCTACTAGTCAAAGTTGCTTCGAATTCGCTTCGAACCTAAAATTTAATATTCGCGCAAGCCTAGTTGTTCCTATGCGACCTCGGTTCTAATCGCGCTAAATAAGAAAATGTTTCCTTTTTTTTTCCTTTTTTCAGTATTGTTTCACAATACCGTCCCGAGCTTCCGGCTAGTCAACAATAGTTACTCATTCGTGGTAGCACGGCTCAGCGTGGGAGAGCGGAGCCCGTACCAGCATGTCGCTGCGCCGCTGACGGTCATGCGCTGCGCAGCCAGTTACAGGGACGCCATGGGCGCAGCGAGGACAGCCAGTCAAATCAGCAATGTTCCCTCCGAGATGTCTTTCGACCATATAAAGCAATTCTAGAAAAAACACAGGAATACTTCAGGCGCAGGTGGCTGTTGTGGTCGGCGGTGCACGTCAATACGAAAACATTTCGGGGGGGGGGGGGGGGATGCTGATATGCAGCATCAGCGGCGCAGCGACATGCTAATTAACGGGCTCCGCTCTCCCACGCTGAGCCGTGCTACTACGAATGAGTAACACTTGTTGACTAGCCGGAAGCTCGGGACGGTATTGTGAAACAATATTGAAAAAAGAAGAAAAAAGACGGAAAAATTTTCTTATTCTGCGCGATTAGAACCGAGGTCGCATAGGAAAGCTAGGGCTCTCTAACCGCCGCAGATATGAACGAAAAAGTTACGACTCCGTCAGAGCAGTAACGTTGACGTCGACGCATAACCTGACAAAAAAAGAACCGGGAGGAATCGAACTGACGACCTGCAGCCATAATACTATGGAGAGCGCGCCAACCATCTACGCCACGAACACTACACTACGTGGGCGTCTAACGACCAAAAATCTACGGTAAAGGGGCCCCGTCACTGTAATCACCGCTTTACGACGACGGGGCCCGTCACTATAAGCACGTCGCTGTTATGACGGGCCCCGTCACTATTACAATTTACACTACGGTGACGGGCCCCGTCACTTTTACGACAGTACTGCGCTGACGGGCCCCGTCACCGTAGTCAGTGCCATTTACAATACATGGCGAGAGCGGCGTACCGGGGAAACGTGATTCTACATGTCTTTAGTTCACGTCGGCTGCAATAGTACATTATTCACAGCCGCGCACAGATGTAAACACGGAGAGGCCATGTGGTCTCTCACTCTACACACTCACGTTGTTAAACACGCACACTTTGCCGTTGCTTATATGTGTGTGGCTTTTTAGTTCCCAACATCTTCCTCCCCCCTAAGACTAAAGGTGTCGTAATTCAGACGTTCAGGAAAATGTCTCGTGCGCGTACTACGCCTGAGAACGTTCCCGTTTCCACTGTCTGTGTTGGGAGGTAATTCCGAGGGCTCCGTGTCTGAATGCGACGGCGTCAAGCCTGGAGCTGACGGCGCCATGCCGACCGTCTGCGCTTCGTTTCCATTTCCCGTCTGTGGGCAGCTTATATCGTCCCCGTCAAATGGGATATCGCCTGGCGCGCTGCGGCTGCGCAAATGGTCTACGTGGCAGAATCTTGCTTGCCCCGAAACAAACACTAGGTATGTCATGGCGGACCTTCTGTTGACTATCTTTCCGGGAAACCACTTAACGGTTTCACCTCGAACGCTTCTTACGTAAACGAGATCCCCTTTTTCAAACTGCCTTGAGCGACCTCGGCGTTTGTCTGCGCTCTCCTTTATGTGCGTTGTTTTTTCGTTCATTTTTTGTGCAAGGTCTGGTTTCAGCATTGAGAGCCGCGTGCGCAGTTTCCTTTTCAAGAACAATTCAGCTGGCGTCTGCCCTGTGAATGTATGGGGAGTGGTTCTGTACCCAAACACGAAGTTATCCACTTGTTGTTGTAGTGTTGTTTGCTGGTTTTTCTTTTGGTCACTTACTCCCTGCAGCAGAAGCGACTTCTTCAGCGTTTGTACTGCTCTTTATGCCGCGCCATTTGATTGTGGGTGGTAAGGAGGAGTTAGCGTGTGTTTCACACCGTTTGCTTTTAGAAAGTCCTCAAATTCTTGAGCTCTGAACTGAGGGCCATTGTCTGCAAAAATTTCGTGTGGCAATCCATATGCAGCAAACATAGATCTCACTACTTCGATTGTCTTTTGCGCTGTTGTGGAGTTCATGATTTTTACCTCTAGCCACTTCGAATGGGAGTCCACAGCAAGGAGAAATGATTTGATATTTTTCTCTGCAATACCTAAGTGTACTCTCTCCCACGCATTCTCACACCATCTCCACGGTTGCAAAGGAGTGGGCTGACCGAACGAAGGCAAATATCACACTTTCTAGTGATTTCCTCAATACTGCGATCAATAGCAGGCCACCAGACCATTGATCTAGCGATTGCCTTCATCTTAGTGACACCGATGTGCTGTTCGTGCAGCAATCCAAGACCGTCACTCTGAAGTGAAGCGGGAATCACAACTCTGTTATTCCACACTAAACAACCTATGTGCATACTCATTTCTTACTTCTTTACAAAGTACGGCTTTAGCTCGTCAGAAACTCTGTTTGGCCAACCGCTCCATGTGAATTCACGTACAACGTGGAGGACTTCATCTCTGGCTGTCTCTAGCTCAACCTCTTTAACTGTGGCAGGAAGGTCTTGTATCGGTGCAAAATAAAAAAATGCTTTCAGACCCTTCAGTAGTTTCAGGCAGGGGGAGCCTCGACAAACCATCAGCGTTGCCAATCGTACGTCCTGCCCTATACGTGACCTGGTAACGGTAATTTGAGTACGTGTAACCAACGGTGCACTCGCGCAGCAGCCACATAGCTTGCAGGACGCTTTGGGTCAAAAAGAGCAGTCAGTGGCCGGTGATCCGTGAAAATTTCGAACTTGCGACCATACAAGTACTTGTGAAATTTCTTGATTCCAAAAATAATGGCAAGTCCCTCTTTCTCGATTTGTGCGTAATTGCGCTCAGTTGGGGTCATTGATCGAGACGCAAATGCAACAGGTTTTTCATGACCATCAACCACATGAGACAGCACTGCCCCTAAGCCGTATGCAGACGCATCACATGTCAGACGCAAATCTTTTCTGACATCATAAATCTGCAATAGCTGGTTATTACACATCAATTCTTTGCATTCTCTGAAACACTTGTCATACTGACTTGACCATTTCCATGCACTTTCTTTGCGTAGCAAGTTGTGTAATGGCTCAAGTAGAGTTGCCAGATTTGGCATGAACTTCGCATAGAAGTTAACGAGGCCAAGAAATGCTTTGAGCTGTGTAACATCCTTTCGCTGTGGAGCATGCATGATAGCTTCCACCTTGTCTGGTGCTGGGTGCAACCCATTCTTGTCAATTACATGTCCCAGATAGCGCACTTTGCTTTGAAAGAACGAGCATTTTTCTGCATTAACGCGGATTCCATGATCCTGTAGCTTCTTAAGCACTCTTTCGATTCTTTCGTAGCACTCTTGCTGATCTTTTCCTGAAATAAGTACATCATCTATGTAGCATGCAGTACCAGGAATTCCTCGTAAAATCTGGTCCATTACTGCTTGGAACATCGCCGGAGCGCTTGCTACTCCGTACCGCAGTTTTTTAAATCTAAAAAGGCCCAAAAGAGTGTTCACTGTGAATAGCTTCTGGGCGCGTTCATCAAGTTGAAGTTGCAGGTAAGCCTTAGAGAGATCTAGAACTGTGAAATTTATGTCTCCTACTACAGATGCAAAGATGTCATCCGGTAAAGGCAGTGGGCACTGATCCACCTCTATACGCGGATTTGCAGTAATTCTGTAGTCCCCACATATCCTAACAGAATTGTCTTTCTTTGGCACTATCACAAGAGGGGTCGCCCATTCAATGTGCTTGACTCGATATATGATGTCAGCTCTCTCAACGTCATGCAATTCTTTTTCAACTTGCTCCAACACGGTGTATGGAACTGGTCTAGCCTTACGAAAAAGGGGTGACACATTCTCTTTCAGAACAGTGCTCCCATTGAAGCCCTTGATTGTACCGTTTCCTTTTGCAAACACTTCATGGTACTTTTTCAAAAGAGAATTTTTTGTCTGAATGTTGTACACAGGTACGACTTCTGACCAATCTAACCTTATTTTCGACAACCAGTTACGTTCCAAAAGTGTTGGCATCCTCAAGCCCGATTCATGCTTGACTATTACAAGCGGCAGCTCATGGCGCTGTGTGCCATAGCTCGCATCAACTTGCGCAGAACCCTTCACATTTACAGGTGTTCCGTTGTATGTGACCAAGCGCACATCAGTTGCGGACCACTCAGCATCGGGAAAACATTTTTTGAATTCGCTTTCCGACATTAGAGACACTGCTGATCCTGTATCAAGTTCCATGGGAACCTCTTTGCCATTTATGTGTAGCTTTACTACTAAAGGAGATGTCTGACCATCTCTCTGGTTATGCCCTATTGCCAACAGTTTCGCCTCTGTTGTGCTTTGGTCAATGCAATGGGTTTGTTTAGTTCGACACATTTTAGCAACATGACCCTTTTTCGAACATTTGACTCTGCAAAAATGGACATACCCTAGCAAAATGCTCATCACCACACCTGAAACATTTTGCTTGTCCCTCGCGAGAAAGTCTTTTTTTCCACGGCTTCCCTGGTTTACAGGTGGCAGTCCCCATTGTGGACGCTGTTTTGCTTTTGTTCGTTGGCTTCCTTTTAGGCGTCGGCTTGTTCTGCCAGTTGACGTCCGCAGGAGCAGGGAGAATTTCTTTGGTGTCGTTCTTTGCGGTTTCCATGGCGGTGGCGATGTTTAGAACTCGTTCCCATGTCGCCTCCTGGTTCGGTGACGACAGCAGACGGCATCGGATGTCCTCGCTGCGAAGACCCGAGATTAGCCGATCTCGAAGACTTTCTTCAAGGAAGCTGCCGAACTCGCATGTTGCCGCTAGCTTCTTGAGCTCGACGACGAATTCTCCAATTGTTTCACTTTGGCCTTGATCCCTGCGATGGAACCTGTAGCGTTCCGTGACTATGGATCTCCGTGGTGCATAGTGCTCGCGCAGCACTTTCGTGATACCAGCATACTTCGAGTCAGCAGGACTCTTAGGCAGCAGAAGGCTTCGTAATGTCACGTAGGCTTTTTCACCTATGACTGTCAAGAACACTTGCGCCTTCCTCGGCTCGTCGATGTTGTTAGCGCTTGCGAAGACCTCGAATCTTTCGATGTAGACTTCGATGCTTCCAGTGTCCGGACTGAACTCAGCAAGCCTTCCAACCGGCGTCGTAACCACGCTGCGATCTCCTGATGCTGCTATCCCGTCTGCCGATGTTTCCATGATTGAACAGTGCAGTTTCACCACAGCAAGATGTTGTTAACACTTGTCTTGTGATTCAATCGGAGATGCCATCTTCGGTCCCATCGGATATACCATCTGAGATCCTATCCTCGTCGCCAAAACTGTTGTATATCAAGAACGCAGGATCAGAGGGCGGAAGAGAAACTTTATTGAGCTGCTCGTAGTTACAGAGCCTCGAGCAGACTGCCCCGATGGAGGCGGGGTCCTCGAGGAGGAGGAGGGCCGTTTCGTCGCTCTCTTGTTTACAATACATGGCGAGAGCGGCGTCCCGGAGAAACGTGATTCTACATGTCTTTAGTTCACGGCGGCTGCAATAGCACATAATTCACAGCCGCGCACAGATGTAAACACGGAGAGGCCATGTGGTCTCTCACTCTACACACTCACGTTGTTAAACACGCACACTTTGCCGTTGCTTATATGTGTGTGGCTTGTTAGTTCCCAACAATTTTGGTCTTCTACCACGCTATATTGCATATGTTAATGTGGTTCCTTCCTGACATGAAGCCTGTATAGGACTGTTTTGCAACGCAGTTTCAAGCACCGGTATGGCTCAGAGGTTGAATACTGGGCTCCCACGCAGAGGGCCCAGGTTCGAACCTCGTTCCATCCTGGAATTTTTTTCTTATTTCGTTTTTTTTTCTTATTTGGAGCGATAGTGGTTACGGACACCGGCGGCGGCGGCGGACAACTACGGCGCCAAAAACGGCCGCTGAAATGATCTCATAACAGCTTTCGCTGTAAAATGGCAATAGTGCTAAAATTATGGAACGGTACTACCACCTTGGACCATCAAAAGGCAGGTAATGCTCAACCGCTTCATCGTCCAAAGGGGCAGAATTATAATGTGGACAATAGTCTGCAGAGCTGTTCTATGGCGTCGTGTATGGCTTCTGATAATTAAGATACATGGTCTTACGTAATAATTATTGGCATAACTAAGCTATAGCTTGTTAAACTGTTTTACAGCGAAAGCTGTTATGAGATCACACCAAGGAACATCGCGGTAACATCCCAAGCCCGTGCTCAGAACGCGCGATAAATTACGTAAACGCAACACATCAGGCTTGACACTTATAATGTGATCGCTGCAAATTTTCAATCTGCCCAAGCGTTTGAAACGCGAACCATAAAACTCCTTTTTCTCAGCGTGACAAAATCATTTTTAAAGTTTCTGCGCCTGAAAGGGCCCCATTGCACAACGAATAAGTTTGTGTTAATGGTACGCTGTTTACAATACCAGCAATATTCAAGCGAAATACTCAAGTACGTATCTCGCATAACACGGAGGAGTCGGTCGGGTTCCATTTGCTGCGTTTGATGTTTATTCCAAAGGCGTCGTCGCTTTTTTTCCTTGGGAAGCCTTAAAAAGCGAAAACCCTGCGCACTGCTGTTTGAGCAGGCAACCGCGCAACAACGGCCCATCATCCGAAATTCGTATCACCAGAAAACATGGAAAATTAATATGCGACAAAAGAAAGTTGGCATACGTTTTGATTCAATGTTTCTCGGGGCCGCAGCGACGTCATGAACAGCTCTGAATGATTCCCAGTAAGGTTTTTAAACGACAACGATCATACTTGTACTCGTATATAAGGCGCATGCGCGTGTGTGTAATTAATGAACCAGATGTGTTGTGCCCCGTGACCGCTAGTAGCCCCGTCCTAATCTTACTACGCTTGCTTTTCTGCAAGACACCAAATTACTGCGGCGAAAGCGACTTAAGAAGCACTTTGTACACGACAGATGGAGGCCAAGCTCCTTCGCCAAGACCGTCCGCTTCATCTCTTAGGATCTTCGTCCACCTTTAATGGAACTTCATGACGGACTCGCACCCCAAGCTTCAGTCTTGTTTCATAGAACGTCTGATTGCGGGGACATGGCTTGCATCGACGTGGCAGGCACGTGTTAACACAGTACAAAGACGCTGCTGCCTCGAGCACAGGGGCACGCGTCAGCGCGTCGAAAAAAAGCGCGACGTCAACGTCATCTGTAACCTAAACGCGAAGGTGCCTAGAGGCCTCCAATATTCGCGCGCACTATCTCGGAGGCAACGACGCACCGTTGATGGTCGCGCAGCGCGCATGCCCGCGCCCGCGCGTGACTGCCGCGTCTTCCGCGACAGCGCAGGCCGCACCTGCTCGTACCTGTGCGCTAGCGTACGTTCGTATCAAACGTCGCGGGGTGCAAATCGGTTCGCAACAACCGTACTCCAATACACCGCAGGCTAATGGGCCTTGGCCGGGACCACAGAAAAATTCGTATCACCCCGAAATTCGTACGAGCCGTGATCGTATCACCGAGGTTTTACTGTACATGCTGCAGCCCGAACAGCAATTCATCTCAGCCCTAACCTCCTATATCTCACTCTAGCGCACCTAGTCATTTACCGGAATGTATTGGACTGCATGTCTTGTTCCATACCTTCCCGTGAATGACGTGATTGCTTGCACTACATACAAGTGCGTCTTACATGTTAGCGCGAACCAAAGTGTTATACGATATGAATAGCTTATGATTAACGTAGGGTGTGTTTCTAAAAAAGCTTTGTACGCATCACTGGTACTTGAATGCTGGACATATGGTGTGTGTGACAATGTTTAGAAACAGCCCTCGCATCGTCCAATGAATGATGTTAAAGGTACACATTATTATGCAGCGCCGGAGTGCGGCGTGCGTCCGATGCGACCTCTGGGCCGCATTGTGGGAGGCCGCGCCTCCAAACCGGGCGACTATCCATGGCAGGTGGGCATCAAGTATCGCAGTGGCTTCCGCACCATTCACCTCTGCGGTGGAGCACTCATCGCCGACAGATGGGTGCTCACAGCGGCACACTGCTTCCAACAGTAAGGCACAGACAAACATTTTATCATTCTGACGCCGCCGTGAATGATGCATCAGAAATGAAGGTGGGGTTACGCATCAAGACATTCGTTAATAATTCAATAATTGTGTACGTTAAAATGAAGGCTGCTCGGGGTGAATCCGTGAATTACCCTCGATTTAAACTAAAGCATATCGAGCAAAGCACGTACAATTTGTAAGTGATACTTTCAAACAAAAATGTCCAGCATACTGGAAGACATCTCTTTTTTCCCACTGCATGAGAAAGGCGGAAAAATGGAATGCAGAAGAAGTAGAAACGTTGCCTTAATATTTCATTTTTTCTCCTCATGGTATTGCAGTAAACGCTAGAACCACGGTGTAAGAAATCTACAACCTCGCATAGAGAGGTACGGCAACAGAGCAAGCAGCTTTCAGAAAGGGGCGTGGTACGAAATGCCATATTGCAAATGTGAGATAATTAATGGAAAGCTGTAAAGGGCACCAAGGCACCTGTGTTTCTGTTTCATTGGTTATAGCAACATTTATGATCCCTTAGAATAATAGAGAGCTGAGCTAGTTGGTAAGTATTCATTCTAAAGAGACAGGGTGTGTAAACACAGACACAAGAAAGAAATCAGGACACCACAAACGCTGACTAACAACTAAAGCGACGCACAACAGTGGAAAAGAAAGAAGGCACGAAAACTTATCTGCGCATGCCCATGCAATAGACGAGCCTATCAATCCGGCACGCGTGGAGGTCTACGTGAAAGATAACTGTTAAGGCATTTGATTTCCTCTTTATGCAAGTTAATCGACGGTTGGCTCACGCATGGGCTTCCACTATTCTCGATATGTCATGCCTCAATAATCAGGCGTATTTCTTCATTTCTATGCCGGTACAACACTGCGCATTCATCGAATTTTGGCGTGCACTTACCCTCTCGACAGTGTAAAGATAGATTAGAAGGTGAGCCTCCGGTTAGCGATATCTTATGTTCCAATAATCTCTGGTTAATGTAGCGGCCCGTCTGTCCTACGTAGAAGCGGCCGCAGCTGAAAGGGATCTTATACACCACACTTGTACGGTAATCAGTGAATTTGTTGGTATGCTTTACAAAACAAATATCGGTATTTATGACCCCGTTCAGCTCCAGAAGCTCTTTATTTCTCAGGAAGGTGGGCACCCCCAAATGTTCCACAAACGAACCGGTATCTACTACAACAGTAGTAGATACCGGTTCTACTACTGTTCTACAAAAGGCACTTAACAAAGCAAATGCTGACAAGACAGATTAGTTTTAGCTTCAAAAATGAGTGTGGCAAAGTTTCATCCTTTCACCAACTGTTACATAGAATATGTACCCAGAAATTTCGGCCTCAATAGCTGGGATACAAGTCGAAATTGGTGCAACAAAGGCAACCAACTTACCACAAGCAGATGACACTGCATTCATTAGTAGCAAGAAGAGGCTTAAAATTCTTGATTGATGATCCGTTTAGCAGATGTGAGAGATACGCATGTTGATAGCTCGAGAGCAAAGAGTCTTGCGGATGAAAGGATCAACGGACGACCTCTACGAAGGATTCCCTCTGATAACGCCGGAGTTGTAGGAGTGAAACGAGGTGTGGACATCTCTCACCCGACGGTGCTGTGTCGGCCTCGTAGGTTTCAGGCGGTTCGAGAAACCCAACGGCCTTCACTCTGTCACCGTGCTGATGAAGCAGTCGCTGGCGTGGTCGACGCGTCTACTATTCGGTGAGTTGGCAGGTCGTGCAGCATGTGAATCAGCAGAGCTGCAGTCGCCAACCACCTTTGACTTCCTGGAACGAGTGTTCGTGTTCCGAGGACCAGTGGACGGTAGGCGGCTTGTTGGAGGCGCGACGCAGCAGGTCGTTGTACAGCTGAAAAACTTGCTCAGAGGATGGTATGAAGCTTCTGTGGAAATTTATGAGCCCCAGAAACTCGCGCTTCATTCGAAAGAGGCTAGAAAGGGGAAGTTGTTGATTGCCCGCACCCATTAGGGGCTCGAAGCGTTGGGGTGAAATGCGATGGCCGAGAAAATCCAGGGCTTTATTATTTGGGGAGCTTTAGGACAAAGCCGTGTTCGTCAAGCCGCTTGAAAAGATTCGAAATCGCTGTTTGTGTACATCGTCTGTGCAGCTTGCGACGAGAATGTCGCCAAGGCAGACGAAAACGAACGGACTTCCGCGCTTAACGTTGTCCACGAACTTTTCAAACGTTCGTGCAGCATTCTTCAAGCTATAAAGCATGAGGACACCATCGAAATAGCCAAATGGTCTAGTAATTGCTATCTTCGGAATATGACGTAGAAACTTGGTGGTAGGCGGTGATCAAAAAAGCCTTGCTGTAGATTTTCGCTCCTGCGAGACGAGCGTGAAGACATGGGTGGGTGGGCGGAAAGTAAATTTCTATAAAAGGAGCACCGACATAAAATTTAGGCTCAAGATTTGACCGTCACTCAATAACTTGGTTATCGTAAGCTTTTTTTTTTTGGCGAAGTATGATTAGCGTCCATCACGTGGAAAATATTTCGAGGGCGAACAGCATACGAAGGCTCAACGGGGCATTCAGCACCTGCGAGATCAACAGCAATGCGACGCGTTCAGCGAGACCCCCACGCCGGTCTGAATGACGATGCACTACCGGCCGCGAGATCCAGCTATAGGTGGCAACACCGTCGCTCCGTTAAGCCGGGTTCAGTCTACAGTCGCATCTGTCACAAATGTCGTATCGCGTAACAGGCGCATCGTCCGTTTGCGTTGCTAACGGCCTAGTATGTTCACATTGAGTTTTTCGGTAAGGTACGTTTTTTACGACGAGCCAATCACAGTTCTGAAAATGCGTTGCGTCCTCGCTACAACTGTTGCAGCCTAGCAAGGTTCGCGTGTTTGGCCGTGGCTGGGCTGGCTGGGCTACGGGTCATGGTTACAGGCCACGGGCACGCAACGCAATAAACACCGGCAAACCAACTGCACAGACACGCTACTGCATGACTTGCAAGACGCGCATGAAGACGCGGAATCGGGGGGGACGGAAGCCCCGTGAACAGAAAATGAAAACCGAAACTGTTTTGCCCATTGGTCGTACGTAACGGTCGCATCAGTAGTTGTCGTAAAGGTCGCGGGCTCGCCAACATTTACGCCTCAAACGTTACGTACTTTACGCTTAATACAACAACGTCTGAAAAAGCTCTTTGCGTTGATTACGTTTACGGTCACGATCCTTACCGAAGGTCCGTACGTTGCGCACGTAGTCTGAACACGGCTTTAGTGTCGCTACGTCGCCCGTGCGGTGTGTGGAACTGTACGGGGCCGCTGTTTTTGTATCGTCATTCTGCGCCCCATAGCTGCCGACAACGTTTCAGTTTTCACGGGGAGGTTCCCAGTAAAAAAAATTCAAGTGGTCCAGTTGGAAAAATACCAATTGGCACCAACTGGTTTTCGACCAATTGGAATTTCGCCATCCATTGGAACGTACCAATTACATCCAATTGGTAAACCAGTTCATATCCAATTGGTAAACCATTTGGGTAGAGCTGGCGGTAATTGGTTGACCAGTTGATAAAGACTTGGGTCCAATTGGTCAACCACTTGAACACGCATGGTCATCCAATTGAAGCTAACTGGTGCCCAAATGGGTAACCAGTTAAAGTGAACTGGTGTTCAACTGGTAATCCAGTTAATCGTAAATGGTCACCCAATTGAAACTAGGTGGTGTTTAATTAGTTAACCAATTGAATAGATGTGGCCATCCAATTGAAGCTAGCTGGTGCACATGTGGGTAACCAGTTGAAGAGAACTGGTGTCCAATTGATCAGCCAGTTGAAGGTAGGTGATGTTCAATTGGTTAACCAATTGAATAGATGTGGTAATCCAATTGAAGCTAACTGGTGTCCAACTGGCAATCCAGTTAATCGTAAATGGTCACCCAATTGCAACTAGGTGGTGTTCAACACGAAGAGCCTTTATTACAAAACAGTTGTTAGGTGAAAACATCTCATACAGAGGGGGCTTCATAGTACAGCTCTAGAATTCCTGCTACCAAGAGTGTTCGTTGTCAAACTGTTGCCCGTTCTGCTTCAGCTTCAGGAAACGAGGTTGCGGATATATCCTCGTTGCTTAGGGTTCTTTCTTTGTTCTGCGTTGCGTCAGCAATCAGACATGCTGCGTGAAAGAAAAATATGACACGACTGTGAGGAAAATGAGCAACATGGCTGTAGTACAGAGGTTAACATACTTGTCTAAAATGCTGTAACAGCACACTCCAGCATGAGCAGTTTGAGATAGCCCACGCTCGAGCATTCACCCTAAGCAGTCATGCATGCAAACGTCGTCAGTGCAGTCCAAAGCGCGCCGTTCGAGTGTTCTAGACAAGTGTTTTCACCTCTGCACGAAGGATGAAAATGTTCAGTAAGGTGGTATACTGGGCCAGTTGGTGCAACATATTGTAAGTTTTATGAGCGGAAAACAGCAGGAATAGAAGGAAAGAACTTGACTAAACAGACGCTTAACTTCCAACTGCAGTTTATTGGAAATTTTTCTCACAAGTGCAGCCACATTACCACAAGAAAGACAAGGACAACAGGAAAGTTACTTATCCGAACTGCCGCCCTTTAACTATTTAGAAAGCCTATTTCTTTATCATTCATCGCTACCGAGGGAACACTGATGCGCGTGGTTGAGTTTGCTTTAATTTGTACAGCTTCCGTGATCTCGGTGGTCAGTCTGTGTTTTTATTTGCTAAGAACATTAGTTCTCGTAAACTGCCGATTGCACCCGCAATCTCTGCAGTGCAGAAACAGGTGCGTGCCACCTGCGAGAACCTTCCATGGCGATGCATGTTCTCTGAGTCTGTCATTTAGACATCGACCAGTCTGGCTGTTGTACACTTTTCCGGAGCTCAACGGAACTCTGCACACGACCGCATCGGTAAAGGGAACAAAGTGCATGGCACGTGTTTTTGTGCAACCTTTCTGGTTCACATTTCCCTTCCCATGATATTTAACCATGGAGCACAGCTTGGCCAGTTTGCAGGGGTCTGTGAGCACTACATCAAGCCCATGCTTGCGACCAATCTTCTTCAAATTGTGCGACACAGAATGCACATACGGCATGACCACAATCTCTTCTGTTTACATTTTATCCTGGGCGTTGGTAGCATTTCTCCTCTTTGAACGCCATGAAGAAAGGCATCTTCATGGCGTTGTTGGAGTTTGACCTCCGCTTTCCTGGCCTGACCACGTCGCGCGCGCGAGCGAGCGTGTGTGCGTAACAACACACATTAATGTATGCACTTAGTGGTTCCAGTGCGCCCTAGGGGCCGGATTTCGCTATCGCGTTCAACTCTTAACGGCGAAGCTTAAGGGTCCCCCCATTTTAGGGGCGAAGCTCCTTAAGGCGGCACCGGTTTGTCCCTCGTAGTCGTAGTAGTGCGTAACCAGTCGTAACGTAGTACCACATCTTGACCTCCAAGGTGGTGCCGGTGGGAGATTTTTCCTGTGCGTTGTTGAACAACAAAAAATTCGCAGCGTGCGCGTTAACTAAAAGCCGAATTCTTCTGTCTCTCATTCCCCATTAGCAGCGATTGGCATGTTCCAGTAGGAAACGTTAGTAGAAGTAGAAGTGTAAGTGTTAGCTAAAAGTCGACTTCTTCTGTCTGTCATTCCCATTAGCAGCCATTGTTTACCTCCAAGGTAGTGCCTGGTGAGATTTCTCCTGTGCGTGATTAAACAATAAAAATTTTGTTCAAGACGCCGTTGATTGATGAAATGAACCAACGAAAGACGCCAGATGTTTCCTAAAAGCAAAACGAAAGAACGCCAGATGTTTCTAAAGCAAAACAAAAGACGCCAGCTGCTTAACGAAAGACGCCAGATGTTTTCTAAAGCAATGGTTTTCTAAACAATGAAAATTCACAGCGTACATGTAAAATTAAAGTGAGCTGCAAGTCGTCATAACTCATCGAACCTTTAGTATAAACGCGCCCGATCTCACGTCGGTGATGATGTACTGGGCAGAATTCACGGAAGATTCACGGTTTACCGATGAACCTCCGCAGCTTCGCCCACTCATCATCATGCACTCCGTGGATATGCTGTGATTTTTTTCTTCAAGTTATTGGGATAATACCGCCATTCCACCATTCGTGCTCAAATTAGTTTGGTAGCAGTGACCATACTATTGCCCGTAATTGCAAATACACAACTTGAGCTCAGTGCCGCGAGAAAAAAAAAACTCGGTGCAAAAAGCGCTGCAAAACTGTATTGCACTTACCTGACAGTAAATAAATATTTTGTACGTTTTTTTGAGGGCACAAATCCCTTATTCGTGAATAAAAATATTTGTTTGCTCAATTTTTCCGAGTATGAGCATATATCGTTTAGGCAGCCGTTTTGAAAGACGCCAAAGGTGGTCAATGACGCTAGCGGTAATTATACACTGTAAGCAAAAAAGAGCCGAGATGGGAGTAAATGGACTTGTCCTCTAGCGCACGCCCCGATGGGGGTTTTATATACTCCGTCCAGGGGAGTAAAACATTTACCCCCCTTAAGGACGGAGGTTTTGGATGGACTGAGGGGAGTATTTGTTTACATCCATAGGGGAGCTTTTCCAGGTAAGTATGGGAGTAAATATTTATAACCATCGAAAAAAAAATGCTTTCCGCTGTCGCACCATGCACCAAAGAATCTTTAATTAAGTTAGCATCGAAACACGCAAACTCGATCACACGTACACAAACATGCACACAACATTCGCAAAGTAATACAACACTCACACTGACAACCGCTCGCCACCCGCGCTTCACAATCAAACTTTGGTCACCGAGTATATATAGGCACCACATCTTGACCTTGTGGGGATCCGAGGCGCGCCCGAAGCCACTGCGCGGGCATTTCGAATCCTTTCCCTCTCCCGTTCTCCCGTGACGGCAAGTGGCGCCATCTTGCGCTACGCGCCGACACTCGTGGTGGCGCTGCGCGCGGTCGGAGAGCCGCGAAATTCGGCGACTGACGCGCGGGCAGGCCGGGACGAACTCTCTCTCTCCTCGGACGCCGCTGGGTAAGCACGTATTTCCTTCCGGTCCAACGTCCCCTTTGGGAATCGCTGGGCTGTAGCCTGCCTGGGTGCCTCGGCATCCTTGCAGGCGTGTTTACCTCAGTGTTAGCTCCGGTTCGTACGCTAAGCCAGAGAGCGGTGCCTAGTGCTCGTGCGTGGTCGTACCACGCCGAGTCGCACTTGCCGGAGGCCCACGCGTACGGAGATTGCCCTAACTCCCGCGACCAGGCCCAGTGGTCATCGCGAGAGTGCGCAGCATAGCCGCGAGGGACCTTTTCCCGAGCGGCGTGTCAAAGCTCGCCATTGCCAGCTGCGACGTGCTTCGCGGAACCCCTTTGGTGTATCGTCCGCGCGGGAAGCCCTTTGCTCCCCGCGCCCCGGGAGCGGACGCTGTACTGTGTGTTTGGGGTGCCGCCGAGGGCAAATAAAGTGTTTGTGTGTATATGTTATCTCGAACACTGTGTTTATGCCGCGCGGCGCTCAACGCCTTTGCTAGCTGAGCGCGTGCGGAGCGGTGCGCTAAACGTAAGCAGGCGACGGTAGACGCGGCCCTGTGGCTCGCTAAGCCTGAACCCGCGGTAGTCTTCGGCTCCGGTGAGCATCGAGGCTACCACACTGGCGCCCAACGCGGTATCAAAAGCTCATTAAGCCTTTGATTAGACTTAGTCGAGTCAGCACGCCTTTGCGTATCAGGCTCGCCGTGTTACCCGCGTTATGTCTGCTAGGCGTGAGTTTTGTCCGCTGTCGTTTTTAGCAGATACCGCTTTGCTCGAGAACAGGGCCAGTGCCCCCTTCGGGCAGAATCCAGCACCCTCCCCTGTCACAACCCCCAGTGGGGATGACGCGAGGCGCTATGTACCAGCTCCCAGTGGAGATGTAGCGTGTTGTGGGAACGGGGCCATTGCCCAACCCGAACAGTGCACACGGGCAAAATGGACCGCTACTGCTCCCTCTGGAATGCACGGCAGTTCCATGTCACATCGCTCCCAATCGGCTCCCAACGGAGCTTACGGAGCGCAGGTCGGAAACGCGGCCTCAGCCGTCACCGACTTTTGCCCGCTGGTTGCTATGCAAGCAAGCAGCCAAGCTCACTTCGAGCGCGCGTCTGTACCGCTAGCCGCAAGCGGCTTAGCCATTTCACGAGAGGCTGCCCCAAGCGGCGGCTGTGAACAACGACAGGCGCTCCCCGAGAGTGGCGCGACGCCGGCCGGTATCCCTTTTGAAGCCGCGCCCCTTATCGAGCTCGGAGACAGTTCCCCATCGCTCGACCGCGCCGCTAACGCACCGACAGCTTCCTTTGAAGCGGGTGCACAGACGCTGCTGCAAAATGCCGCTCAAATGATCCAAGCGCTCTCGGGAGCTGTACAAACGCTTTCGGCCGTTCCGAAACGCGCTCACCCCGCTGTTATATTGCCTGTGCCAACTTACAGCGGATACGGTGATCTGCGCAGCGCCCGAGATTACCTTGACTCTCTGTCACGTTATCAGAGAGCATTGGGTTTGGATGATCAGGAGGTGCTCGGACGCGTCGTCCCGGCTGCACTGACTGACACGGGGGCGAGGTGGTATCGGCTTTCAGGCCACCGAGCAGCAACCCTCGATGAGTTCCGCGCGGCCTTCCTGCGCGAATTCTTACCCGCTGACTTCGAGAGTAGGATGCGGCGCGAGCTCGAGCTCCGCACGCAAGCTCCTGATGAGTCGCTTCAGGAGTACGTACGCGCGATGGAAGACCTTTTCTCTATCGCTGAGCCCAGAGCTTCGAACGAGGAACGCGTCGAACGGGTGATTAGGCAGGCGCATCCGACCTTTTCGGCGTACCTGCGCGGCAGCCGCTTCCGAGATTTAGAGGAATTGGCCGCCGAGGCGAAGCGCATTCAAGGCGACATTCTCGCCGCGCGCGCCTATCGCCCGCCACCGCCAGCCAGCGTGGCCCTTGAACCGCGCTGCGCGTGGGGAGGGGCCGTGCCCTCTCCCCAACGGCAACAGCCCGCCGGAGCTGCCTTTGCGGCTCCCGCTAGAAGCGGGCACAGTTGGGAGCTGAGCGATCGCGCTCTAGATCCCTACGCGTACGCGAGGCGCGCAGCAGCCTGTGCTGCACCGCAACTCGACGCGCGCGAGCAGGGACGCTATCCGACCCAGCGCATCGATGAGGGTGACATTCGTCATAACAGATCCTTTGATCAACAGGCGAACCGACCCCTGCCGCTAGAGGCTGCTCCTCCTCGGGAGAGGGGCCGCGACGGCGCATCTTCCCTTTCCCGGGACGGAAGGCGCTGCTTCCGCTGCCGCGAGCGAGGGCACATAGCGAGGGAGTGTCCCGTATCTAGGCCTCCTGTGAGGCAGGGAAACGGGGGCGCGGGTCGTTCGTGAAGGCACGAGCGGCCGAACCCTTGCTTCTCCCCTCCGTGTACCGGGCAAGCAGTCTTGCTGGTGCGCACGCGCCGTTTATTTCGGTCACCATTGCCGGCCGCGAATTTTCGGCGTTGCTAGACACGGGCGCTTCGTTGTTTGGCGAACAGGTTTTGTCCCACTTGCGGAAGCACTCGGTGCGCTTGCGGGACAGCCGAACGACATTCACCCTCGCGAAAGGCGTGGCCCAGTCGGCTGGCGCCGCAAGGTTGACTGCCACATGGGGAGATCGAAGGAGACGCACGCGTTTCGTTCATCTTCCAGGGCTCAGTGTTCCTGTGATTCTCGGTCGGGACTTTCTCCTAAAAACCGGTATCGTTGTGGACATTGTGAATGGAGGCTATCGCGACGGACCTTTTTCCCAGCTGAAGCCGTTCATCAGCCCGCCGGCGTATACAACTGCCTGTGCAGTAGAGGCGTCGGAACCGTGTCGCTTGCAAAGTTCGGGGGCAGGCCCCTGCGCTATGCGCTCGTCGGCTCAAAATCCCCATCGGGATCGAGCGGCACGACACGCAGAGGCTCCGCATCCTTTGACCGCCTGTGCGACTCATTTGGATGATACACAGAAGGCTCGTTTGTCGGCACTGTTACGCGAGTACGACGAGCTCTTCACCGATCAGCCGGGCTGTACTGAGTTGGTGAGCCACGCGATCGAAACTGGCGACGCGCTTCCTTTGAAGTGTAACCCCAGGCCCGTCAGCCTGGCCAAGAGGCAGGTTATTGACGGCTTGCTGGACGATATGCTTTCAGCTGGCATTGTTCGCCGTTCGTCCAGCGCCTGGGCGTCTCCAATTGTGTTGGTGCCTAAGAAAGATGGCAGTCATCGCCTGTGCGTAGACTACCGCCGTCTGAACGGAGTGACTCGTAAGGATGCCTATCCGCTCCCCACGATTAGCTCCATCGTAGGAAACCTCGGCACTGCGCGGTACTTCACCACGTTAGATGCCTCCAAAGGTTACCTACAGGTCCGAATGGATGAGCGTGACCGGTGCAAGACCGCGTTCACCTCCCACAGAGGGTTGTTTGAGTTCACTCGTATGCCCTTTGGTCTTTGTAATGCTCCTGCGACTTTTCAGAGACTCATGGACCGCGTCCTCGGGGAAGCAAAGTGGTCATACTGCATGTGCTACCTCGACGACATCGTGATTTATTCACAAACCTTCGAAGAGCACTTGGCCCATGTTGCCGATGTGCTCGGGAGGGTGAGGGCTGCCGGGATGACGTTAAATCCCGCGAAAGCCCAATTAGCGCAGACTCGAGTTCAGTTACTTGGGTTTACGCTGGGCGAAGGCTCCATTGAGCCAGACCGGGAGAAACTTCGAGCAATCCTCGATTTCCCCGTGCCCAAGGACGTACGCGGCCTGCGCCGCTTTCTTGGAATGGCCAACTTTTACCGGTCGTTCATTCCGTCCTGTGCCCGAGTGCAGGCGCCCTTGACCAAGCTCTTGGGTAAGTCCGCTGAGTGGCGATGGGGACCTGAGCAGCAAGAGGCGTTTTGCCGTCTGTCTAGCGCCATTGCGGAGACAGCGCAGCTCAAGCTCCCCGACCTGACCAGACCGTTCGTGGTCCAGACAGATGCGAGCGATCTGGGATTAGGAGCAGTTCTCCTACAGGAATACGATGGCGTGTTGCGGCCGTTGGCCTTTGCCAGCCGCTCGCTGATACCCGCGGAGAAGAATTATTCCGTGACTGAGAGGGAGTGTCTCGCCATCGTGTTTGCACTGCGTAAGTTTGACGTCTACCTGGATGGGACGAAGTTCGTGGTGCAAACAGATCACAGCGCGCTAAGCTGGCTGATGCGGCTCCGTGAGCCTGCGGGCAGGCTGGCGCGCTGGGCTCTCTTAATACAGCATTATGACTTTTCAGTGCAGTATCGGAAGGGGAGCACTAACGTGGTAGCTGACGCGCTATCCCGTGCCCCAGTGTCTACCGGGAGCCTGGATCCCGGTGCGACAGCCGCAAGCGGTGCCTTTGCGCAAGCAAGCGTCGGGGGCGAAACGGCGGCCGAGCCGCCGAGCGGAGAGAAGGGTGAGTGCGCCGACGAGCGAACCCTTTCCGCGAGCCAGGCAAGCAGCGCGCCGCGACGCGGGCGAGAGGGTGAGCAACACGTAAGCGAACACATGACGCAGACGCAAGCGGCAGCGATGGCTGCAGTCCTGAGAAAAAACGATACCAGGCTCCCCTTTGGGAGAATGGGAATCGCTTTCAGCAGGCAAGAGCTACTGAAGGCCCAGCGAGATGATCCGTTTTGTCGCGAGTTGAGCGACGGTCTCAGGGAGACGGAGCGCCGTGACGCTGCTGGTAGTGCGGCGGGCGCAGGGGGACGGGAACCGGCGTGTGTCGCTGGGTCCCCCGCGGATACATACTTGCTGGACCATGACGGGCTCCTGCTGAAATACATAGCCACCGATGAGGAGTCCGTGGACCCGTTTAAGGTGGTTATGCCCAAAAGTCTGAGAGCCGCACTGTTGCGATCCTCTCACGACGAACCCATGGCCGGTCACCTGAGTGGCTCCAAAGTTTTTGCAAAACTGAGCAAGACTGTGACCTGGCTTGGAATGAAGCGTGACATTTTCCGCTATTGCCGTTCCTGCCATGTCTGTCAAGCGGTGAAATCAAGGGGTGGCAAGCCGCCCGGCCTGATGAAACCGATTGTCAGTGAGCGTCCGTGGCAAGTAGCCACCTGCGACCTAATGGGGCCGTTCCCCAGAAGCAAGCAGGGTTTCGTACATCTGATGGTAGTCGTGGATCATTTTTCGAAGTGGGTGGAGTTGTGCCCTCTTCGGAAGGTGACAGCGCGGGCGGTGCTCGATAAGCTACAGGAAGTGTTTTGCCGGTTCGGCTTTCCGGAAAGGCTCACCACTGACAACGCTTCGTATTTCACCGCTCGGGTGTTTGGTGATACGTGCCGTTCCCTAGGAATTAATCACTGCACCACTTCACCCTACCATCCCCAGTCCAATTTGACGGAGCGAACCAATCGTACGCTCAAACCGATGTTGGCGGCCTTTGCCGAAAGTCAAAAAGACTGGGCAGACCATTTGAGTGATCTCGCGTTCGCAATCCGAACCTCCGAGAGTCGCTCCACTGGTTTCTCTCCTGCTTCCTCAACTTCGGAAGGGAGTTGGCAAATCCGGTGACCAGTGTCATGCAATGCCAGCTCGGAGACGAGGAAGCACCAGCGGACTGTTCTGCTTACGCATCAAAGCTTCGGGACAGGCTTTGTCGAGCTCTCAGGAGAGCAAGGCAGAGTTTGGCATCGGCCAGGGCGGCGCAGAAGGCCCAGTATGACCGGAAACATCGCCACCTTTCATTTAAGGTAGGTGATCTTGTCCTGAAGCGCAACCACGCTCTTAGCGACGCGAGCAAGGGGTTCTCAGCCTCGCTCGCTCCTAAGTGGCTTGGTCCGTACCGAGTGGAGAAAGCTTGGACTCCGCTCGCGTACTTGCTGAAAGATCCCCTTTCGGGAAAACTCAGCCGTGCCCACATCGCAGACCTGAAAGCCTTTGCGTCGAGGTCTGACGAGCTCCCGCCAGCGCCCAGTGGCACTGCGCGCAAGCAACGGGGCACACCCGGGTCGGTGGACCGCATTCGGACCACGCACCGGTATAATCTGAGGAAGCGGGTCACCTTAGTGATTCCGCGCCGGACGGCGGACTTATTTCCGCAACCGAAGGCCCTCACCTTTACTGTCTAGCCTCAGTTGCCTAACTTCTTTACGGCCTGTGCTCGCAGAGAAGTGGGCCCCGCCCAGTTTGCTGCTATTTTTGTTTGTGTGAGTGTTCATGTTTACTTGATGTGTTTCTTTCGTATTTTTTTTTCAGCATATTGTGTGTCATGTTGTTTTGTTTACTTTTTCGCCGTGTTTTTTTTCCTTTTGCCTGCGGAAGGGGTCGTGAATACTGGTGCTTATGCGGGGGAGAGAGGTACGAAGGTACGCTACGCGCCTTCCATCGCGTGGCGCATTGGGAGAAGCCCGTCTTCGGTGCTGTGTGTGCGTGCGTGTGTGTGTACGTGCGTGGTGCACCTGTGCGTGCCCTGGAAGTGTGCGGCGTGGTGACGACACCATAGGAAACCACCTTCACCCTATCGCCGTGGACCCTGGAGGTGTTCGGGAACCCGCTGACGTCAGACGGACAGCCCGGCTGTGTCCTGCTCTCGGCCGTCGCCGAGAAGCCTTGCTGCCGTTTGCCTCACGGCTGCTGCGCGGGGCTAGCTGACATGGCAGCTGCGCCCGGCCCTCTGCCGACGCCGGGACGCCTTGCAGCCAATTTGGTTTGGCGTCAGGATTACGGCAGAAGGACCGGCTGTCCCAACGAGATTTTTGGTCATCCAGCCTGGAATTCGGGACCTCCGAATCACCACCGAAGTGGCGTTCGTCGGACTTGCGGGTCTGTCGTCGACTAGATCGACGAGCCGAAGGTGAGCCCGTTCCGGGCATGCGGACATCAAACAGGCCTCTTGCCTCGCACGCTGGCCAACAACATTACGCGCCGCCTCCCCTTCGCGCCGTGGACGCTCTCCCGCGTAGGCATCACGAACACTCGCCTTAATTTCTTTTACCCCCTTCCGTAGCACCATACTGTATAGTATAGTGTATTTCAAGTGTATTGTGTTATTATTTTTTTTCCTTTTTTATTTGTAGAGTAATTAGCAGCAGTTGTGGGCCTGGGCTGAGGTTAGCTGTTGCTCATTGCATAACGCCTTTGCATGCATGGGCGACGACCGGCTGCCTTTGCAGACCGGTATAGGGTGATTTAAGGAGAGGAGGGTGTGGGGATCCGAGGCGCGCCCGAAGCCACTGCGCGGGCATTTCGAATCCTTTCCCTCTCCCGTTCTCCCGTGACGGCAAGTGGCGCCATCTTGCGCTACGCGCCGACACTCGTGGTGGCGCTGCGCGCGGTCGGAGAGCCGCGAAATTCGGCGACTGACGCGCGGGCAGGCCGGGACGAACTCTCTCTCTCCTCGGACGCCGCTGGGTAAGCACGTATTTCTTTCCGGTCCAACGTCCCCTTTGGGAATCGCTGGACTGTAGCCTGCCTGGGTGCCTCGGCATCCTTGCAGGCGTGTTTACCTCAGTGTTAGCTCCGGTTCGTACGTGAAGCCAAAGAGCGGTGCCTAGTGCTCGTGCGCGGTCGTACCACGCCGAGTCGCACTTGCCGGAGGCCCACGCGTACGGAGATTGCCCTAACCCTCGCGACCAGCCCCAGTGGCCATCGCGAGAGTGCGCAGCATAGCCGCGAGGGACCTTTTCCCGAGCGGCGTGTCAAAGCTCGCCATTGCGAGCTGCGACGTGCTTCGCGGAACCCCTTGGTGTATCGTCCGCGCGGGAGGCCCTTTGCTTCCCCGTGCCCCGGGAGCGGACGTGTACAGTGTGTGTGTTGGGGTGCCGCAGAAGGCAAATAAAGTGTTTGTGTGTGTATGTTAGCTCGAACACTGTGTTTATGCTGCGCGGCGCTCAACGCCTTTGCTAGCTGAGCGCGTGCGGAGCGGTGCGCTAAACGTAAGCAGGCGACGGGACGGTAGACGCGGCCCTGTGGCTCGCTAAGCCTGAACCCGCGGTAGTCTTCGGCTCCGGTGAGCATCGAGGCTACCACAACCTCCAATGTAGCTCGGAGGGGACACTCCTTTTCCGCGTAATTATGCACCAAACATTCATGGCGTACGTGTATATTTGTGGTGGGCTTATAGATACTACTGAGGTACACCCGTCTTTTACTATAAACCCGCCTAACATTCAACGCCTTTTTAATTAGCGAATTTTGATTATCAGCTGGCACTCTGTCGCATGGGATGTATCCGCCTAAGCAGTACAGTGCGTGAGTCTGTAAAATGCACCTAATCGTACACGAACCACGAGCGGCCGTGCACGAACGCTTCAGCAGCACACATTCAGCAACACCGGCGAAGAATCGCGCCGCCCCGCCGGTATACCGCGTTGTTGCCGACGGCGTCGCTAGGCCTCTCGCAGGAGTACGGCACGGCTATACGACGAACGGCAGCTCGCGATCACAAAATGCTTGCTGCTGTGCAGTTTTCGTCGCCGTTATTTTACACACACAATAAAAAACAGGTGTCCGCTATCCGCGTTAAGCTACGGAGCGATGCACTTACAACGAACGAGACGGCTCGTAGTCGCGGTTCCTGTTGCTCGCAGTGCAGCGGCGGCCGCATGTTGGTTCAATCTATCTCGTATCGGCGCTCGCCTTCTCGCTATACGTTTGACAACGGTGGTTGCATGGCACAAAGAGACAATTTAAACTTACTCATTCCAGCAGCTTTTATTTTCTGTCAAACATATTCTTTGCTTCACCGGTGGCCGGTGCGAGCTCGTATATAGAACTCGCCATGGCGACCGGTGTGGCTGTGCGAGTTCGCTACGCGCCGCCGGCTTGGTACCGACGACGTAGCGAAGCCTTCTTACCGCTTAGAAGTTGCAGCCGGTGAAACATCGGTTCGGTGACACTCCGAGAAGCAAGCGTTGCCGGTGGTCGGGGCGAGCGCTTCGCCGGCGCAGCTCTCACACCGGCCGCCGGCCAGCTTGATGCCGACGACGTAGCGAAGCCTACTTTTTACTGCTTCGAAGTTTTAGCCCGTGAAACTTCAGAAACAACCCGCTGACGATCGCAACAGCTTACTTTTGTTACCGATTAAATTATTCTTCGCAGTTCTTCGTAACTCGGCACGTTGAAGCGAGGTATCCGTGGCGTGTCGGGGGCTTGCACTCGTGTGCATGGGCACTGCCGCTTGACGGGAGAATAAACACGGGACAGCCAGCTCGATGTGTTCGCGGTCGGACGCTGGCGCGAGTTGAACTTGTCTTTGACCAGAACGGTTTAGTGGAGAAAATAGTCCTGCACGTCTACACAAACCAACTGGCCGTTGCAAATCCTCGCTGCAAATCGTCGCCGCAAACAGATGCCCGTACACACACGCACATTCACACACGCACGCACATCACGACCAAAAATGGTTTCTAAAACTCCCATAGGGTGTTTCTAATAACGTGACACGCACGTCACGACCAAAAATACTTTTTAAACCTCCCATAGGGAGTTTCTAACCACGTGATCTAAAACTCCGTGGGGAGTTTAACAGGGTCATGTCGTTCATAAACTCCCTCATTAAGCAAGGGGCGTTTTACGACGACATGTGCCGACTTCACGCCGCTGCCACGGAGTAAATGATTGGGGCATGGGGGTTTTAGGGGCTCATATGCTGGAAAAGCCCCCATCTCGGCTAATTTTCGTTTACAGTGTACCATAGGTTAGGACATTTGCAATTCAATTTCAGGATTAAAAGACGCAAAGCTAATGAAAGAATACAAGTCACAAACAAAAAATTACACCATCTCCCGCTAAAGGGGACAATGAGGCGATGCGAAGCCGGAGCACTTGCACGATCGCGTTCCGTTGGCGTTCGTTGGGCATGCTACCGACCTCGCGTCGTGGAACGCGAAGAGGGACGCTACGCGCGTCGTATCTTCCATCTAGCCTGGCCGTTAATTCTCACAGGGCGAGCGGGGAACGCGGTCGACAGGCGGGCGAGAAGGAAGCAGCGTAGGAGAGGAGAGAGAAGGGGAGGGGACGCGCATGCGCTCGAGCTCATCGCGGCGTTGCGCAGGAGAGAATTTCGGCATGTCTAGCCCGCGTTTCAGAGGAAGAGTGGAAAGGGGGAGGGGAGGGAGAGGGAGAGGGAAAGTGGAAAGAGGGAAAGTGGAGAGGGAAAGTGAGGAGGGAATGTGGAGAGGGGAAGGAGAGAGGGAAAGTGGAGAGGGGGAGGGGAGAGGGAAAGAGGAGAGGGGAAGGGGAGAGGGTGAGTGGTGAGGAGGTGTGTGGAGAGGGTATGCGCATGCGCAGTAAGGGTGGTCACGCCGCACACCACCACCACCGGATTGAGCTTGGCCTTAAGATACTTCGTATCTAAAAAATTACACCATCTCCCGCTAAAGGGGACCATGAGGCGATGCGAAGCCGGAGCACTTGCACGATCGCGTTGCGTTGGCGTTCGCTGGGCATGCTACCGACCTCGCGTCGTGAAACGCGAAGAGGAACACTACGCGCGTCGTGTCTTCGCTCTTGCCTGACCGTTAATTCTCACAGGGCGTGCGGGGAACGTCGACAGGCGCGCGAGAGAGAGGCAGCGTAGGAGAGGAGAGAGAGAGAGAGAGGGGGAGGGGACACGAATGCGATGGCCCTCATCGCGGCGCTGCGCAGGAGAGAATTTCGGCATGTAGAGCCCGCATTTCAGAGAAGCCAACCGAGGCAAGCGCTGGACTGAACGCGCGCAGCGCTCTGCCATTTGAAGGAGAGGAGACTAGAGGAGGAGAGTAGCGTATGCACTGTTAGAGCAGAAGCGAGAACGCAGGAGAAGCGCAAGGAGGTGCTGGTAGAGAAGTGGAGAGAGTAACGCGTAGCTGTTGGAGAGAGGGAAGGAGGAGAGTAGCGCATGCGTAGTGTGAGTGCGGACCACAACGCTGCGTGCGGATGACCACGCCGCCTTAGATACCCCCGAGAAAGAGATACTTCGCATCTAAAAGTTTACTGTGAGTGCTGCTTTAAGACTTGTTCATAACTTCTATTTAACCAATTTCACTGGTTAAGTGTTATAGAAGACTCCGACATACTTCTGCAGATATTCCTGCAGTGCGTTTCAAGAAATTTGCCTTTTGGAAACGCACAACAATATTTAGTGTTCTGGGAGAAATTGGCTCTTTAGCAGACTTCCAGAGCGTGCAGTCGCAGGGCGTCAGGACTCCTGGCAGGCCATTTTAGGGAGCCGCGAAGCCCCCACCAGCGTCCTAGAAAATGTGTCCCGAATAAGGTATGAATCTACAACTTTCGTGGAGGTCGTCCACTGCATTCTTTTGCTTGAACGTAGACATGAAAGTTTGCACGTGCGGGAGTGGATTGTCTCCCTGTCCTCCGAATTCGCCACCTTCTCTTTCTCGGACTCTCCTTCCTCGCCGGGAGTTCCCGGGATCAGGTCTCTCCGAGTGTGGGAGCCGAGCGCTGACATTGTGCGGTGCGCTCGTGATCCGATTGCACATCGTCCTCGACTAGGCACTCCCCAGATGTATTGTGTGGTTCCTTTACCCTCTCTCTCAGGTGGGGCCCCGAGACGGCGAGACACCGGATTGGCGGGAGCGGCTGTCATCTCTCCTCGAGTATCCCAGTGTTTGCAGACGCAGGGCTTTAAAAAACCGAGGACTTTTGTGAAAATTTTCCTTCGTTCCTTTATTCATTCTCTTATATACCACTAAGTAAGGAAATCTCTGTCATCTCGTACGAACGCCTCTCCTCTTTGCAAAAGTTGGACGATGGGTACGACGATGGGGGCCAGCTACCAAAGTCAAGACCCGCCGGACCAGAGTCCCAACACTGCATGAGGCACACAGCGGGCAGGCGCATCGCCCACTCTTGAATGACCAATCCGAGGTGTAGGCGGAGTCGGTTCTGATGCGGTACAACAGCGTCGCTTCTTCACGAGCAAGTCCGTGGATCACCCATGCTTGATGAAGAATCTTATGGATTGCCCTGAAGTGACTTCGGATTACATCTTTGTAGTTCTGATAAATCTTGGGAGCTCTTACTTTTGGGACACGTGTCCGCGCTTTGTATGCACGAGCAGAAGCTGTTTCATTGCCTTGAATTCCAACGTGGGATAGTATCCACAGAAACTTTACATTAAAGCTCTTGCCGATCAGGTGTTTAATGAGTGTCAGAGATTGCCTTGTAAACTTTTCCTGAGGTATGCCGCGATGCAGTCGTAACGGTGACTTTGAGCCCGTCAGCACTACTACGTCTAGGGCAGAACAGGATCGCAACTTTCGCAAAGCCGCGGTGACTGCGGCAATGTCTAGTGTTGTGGACGAAACGGCACGATCCAGGCGAGACGATCCACGCCAAGGGTGGGTATGCAGAATGCCACTCCACAGCTATCCGCCTGCGTGCACACTGATCTGTCTGTGTACACTTGTAGGTGACCGCGGCACGTGGTGCTCAAGTGGTCTAGCACTAGGAACTTTGCTTCCGCAGCTGAAATGGGTACACTGAAGTTGCAGGTGATGTCCGCAAAAGACCATAGCGGGTCGAGACGGCTCCGTGTAGGCTATTTAAAAGCTAAGCATTGATATGTGTTTAGCACCGCGTAGAAATGTGATCCGGTTCTTGCTCTCAGCTACCGGAGAAGCGGCGTCGTGCATCCAGGCTCGACAGCTGCGTGAAAAAGGCCTGAGATGCCAAAAGGCGGAGCCTTACATGTTTACCAGTTTCCTTACATGTGTTACACGATGTCGCTGGTTTGCAAGTCACCAATCGCTAGAGTGGCAGCACACAACGCAGCTATGGCAATTCATGGTATCCTAGAAAAGAAACATCGACATAAACACTCGCGCAGCGCACGTGAACACGGAGCACGTTGTAACACAGGCAGACGCTGCTCACTGCCCACCGGAGGTATAATGACGTAGAATGGACATATCAAATCAGATCAGTCGCCGGTGCTACGTGTAATAGAACAATGCTACGTAGGACGGAAGCGGTAAGTTGTAAACTCGTTTGGTTGCACCGCTGAGATCTGTAGCGATTCGCATGTTTATAGTCTTGTGATAAATTACATACTTGACGCAGAGAGCGTCAATCGGTCTGCAAATGAGCCATATTACTTGCTTTAATCGGTTGAGTGCATGTGTACAAAATCGTCAAAACCGTTTCAGTGTCCCTTTCAACTCGCATACAGGCTTAACATCACGTACGCCAGATCGAAACATGTTCAGAAGAAAACAATTTGCTTCATGTATATTGCGTGAAGTCGAGAGGGAAGAAATAATTGCGGGAACAGAAGCATGCACCGACCAAAATTTTTAACATGAAAGTGTTTTATGCCGGGGTCCACGAAGACTTCACTGACGTATTTCCGTCATGGATATGACGTTGTAAAATGTACACTAAGAGATGACAAAGAAAAAACTAGAAGTTCCGTCGCTTGGAATCGAACACTAGACCCCGCGCTCCACAGCGCGCAGCGCTAAATGACTCGGCGTACGTTCTTCGACACACTAACGGCGAGCTATCGATATACACTATTTACCGCTAGTGGTATTCAGAGCTCGGTGGCACTTCAGCGTGCTCTCGTTATCATTAGGGAGATGGCGCGAAGGACGCGCTTTACCAGTCGCAGCCCCGCTCGTTGCGATGCGCGCGCCCTACAAGGCGTTGTTGCCCGTGCGCGCGCTTATCTCGTGATGGCGATGGTTTGTACATCTTGTGCGCTCACTGCAAATGTTGCGTTGAAGTTACAGAGCGCACGAAGGTCACTTTGCTCGCTACAGCGGCCGCGTTTGCGAAAGGAACACGCTACTAAAACACAAAAAAGTAACAACTATGATAGTCGTTAGTTCGCGCTCGTCCTGAGTATACATGTGCGTTCGTTTCTTGCGTCCTTGTTTGCGTTTGACGGTGCTATAGCTGCCAAACACCAATATATATTGTACCAAACCCTTATATACCAATGCACAATAAACGCTCAACTACCTCTATGAAGACACGTTTCACTTTCGTGTTATACTGATTCCTATGACGGAGGGATCAGCCAGGTTTTTTTTTTCAACTTGGTGTTTCAGCATATATTTGCTGCTTAACATAAGCCACTCTGTGCTATAATGTAGCGAATTATTGGCAGTTGATTAAACGGAACGGGAACCTACTTAGTATCCGACAGGGTTCAGATGACATGACGAAATTTCAAATAATCGATAAAGCTTAACTGCTTTACTAGGTTCAGGTTTAATTGCGGAAAGCTCCCACACGTATACGAAGTACCAGACTATTTACCGTGCACTGCTGAAATAGTGAATTGAGCGTATAACCGCCGATGTCGTTGTAGCCCACAAATTACAATTGAGGCATATATTTTAATTTATTGTTCGCAATTCAGACCATAAGGCCGGGACGTCGTTTTTCTGGTCCATGTAGTCGAAGGAACATATCGAGGTACATCTTCCGCCTCGGAGACTACAACAAAAGTGTCATGGAGCCAGGCGAGGTCCACTCCAAAGGGGACATGGTGAGTCATTTCTTCCAGTATGTTTAACAGGCTAAATCAAACGGCTTATTCGCTTTGAAAACAAATCACAACAACGTATGACGATCTAATAATAATTACAGTGACAGTATTGCATCACATTTCTGAAGGCGCTAGTTCTCGAAGGTAACCAGAATGTGTAATAAACACAGAAAATTCAAGGGTTGTATTCTCAACCAGAGCATATCCCCATTGACACTAGGTAGGTAATTGTGCTCTCCTCTGATTGGAGCTTGACTTTCCGACTGACTACGAGAGGGATATGTTGTAGGTCCGTAACGGTGTCTTTGACTATAGTGGATGAAAGTACTGCGATGGAACTGGATGGAAAAAAATGCCAGCCAGTACCACGCCGTGAGAACTGTCGGACAGTGAAGCTGTCACCCCATTCGTGAGGCATTACATTTTGCTCCTAAGTTTCGGCAAGGTCTTCACTACCCTATCACAAAAAAATTTAGGCAGCTTCGCACTAGTGGTGCCAAGCATGAAAGAACAACGGAGCTTGGCAGCCTTCCTTGCTTCTGTTTGGTTTTCTTTCTTTATTCATCTCTTTCTTTCTTCTTCTCTCTCTGTGTTTTTTCTGTCTTTCTTGTGTGTGTTTATTTCTATTGCTTTCTGTATCTCCCTCTCTCTAACATATATATATATATATATATATATATATATATATATATATATATATATATATATATATATATATATATATATATATCGGTGAAGCTTTGGAAGGCAGAAACTGAATATCCTGATAATTTTTACTGAAGTGAAAACATGTTAGCGACAATGTATTTCATTTTCTGCGGATGTGTGTTTTCTGCATATATTTGATGGCGACGCCGCAAACAAAGTTAGATGAATGTAGCGCCCGTCCTGTCTCTCTCGTTCTGGCGAATTGTCTTGTTTTCGCGCACAAACACACACAAACACACACACACACACACACACACACACACACACACACACACACACACACACACACACACACACACATCGTTTTCTTTCCCTTCCTACCTTTCATTCTCATTCTTTATATGTTATGCTTCACTATTTCCGCTTCTCATCACCCTCACTTCCCTTTTCCACCCTCTTGCTATACTATTCTGTACAAGGTTATGGTATGCTCTGCTAACGTGCCTGGATAGCCGAGTGGCTACGACGCTCGCCTTCGGATCGTGGGTAGGCGGGTTCGAATGCCGCCTACCGTTGTCAGAAAGGAAGGGGAGCTTGGCACTCGAAAGCACCATGTCCCAGAGTTTATAACACTCATCAACCCCTCATCATCCAAATTCGTCCGCTCTGGCAGGGTTCCCTCACCAAGTAATTTTAAGGGCGAAGCTCCTTAAAGCGGCACCCGTTCGTCCCCGTCGTAGTGCGTAACCAGTCTTAACGCTAGTACGAGATCTTGACCTCCAATGTGGTGCCGGTGGGAGATTTCTCCTGTGAGTTGTTGAACAATAAAAAATTCGCAGCGTGCGCGTTAACTAAAAGCCGAATTCTTCTGTCTCTCATTCCCCATTAGCAGCCATTCGCATGTTCCAGTAGGAAACGTTAGTAGAAGTAGAAGTGTAAGTGTTAGCTAATAGCCGACTTCTTCTGTCTCTAATTCCCATTAGCAGCCATTGTTTACCTCCAAGGTAGTGCCTGGTGAGATTTCTCCTGTGCGTGATTAAACAATAAAAATTTTGTTCAAAACGCCGTTGATTGATGAAATAAACCAACGAAAGACGCCAGATGTTTTCTAAAAGCAAAACGAAAAGACGCCAGATGTTTCTAAAGCAAAACGAAAAGACGCCAGCTGCTTAACGAAAGACGCCAGATGTTTCTCCTCTCCTAAAGTCCCCCCCCCCCTCTATCTTGCCTCGCGGCGCAGCGGCGCAGACGCAGGCAGCGTCTCGAGGCAGCGTCGCGGCAGCGTCTTGATTGAAAAAACCGTCCACTCGCGCTGCACAACCGTTCAGTGACCACCCCGTATATATAGGCACTGGATTTTGACCTCCAAGGTAGTGCGCGTGTGCGATTTCTCCTGTGCGTGATTAAACAATGAAAATTCACAGCGTACATGTAAAATTAAAGTGAGCTGCAAGTCGTCATAACTCTCATCGAACCTTTAGTATAAAAGCGCCCGATCTCACGTCGGTGATGATGTACTGGGCAGAATTCACTGGAAGATTCACGGTTTACCGATGAACCTACGCAGCTTCGCCCACTCATCATCATTCACTCCGTGGATATGCTGTGATTTTTTTGTTGCCACGAATGCTACAAAACGTGCAAAGAAAAGCTGTGTCTTTTTCCCGCGCCGAAAGACGAAAAGCGACTGCAGTTGTGGAGAAATGCAATTCCACGGAAAGACCGCCAGCTACAGTCCTCCAACATACATACGATAACGTGAAAACCAAATGATTTTTTTTTACTCTTACACTCGCCAGTGGGAATTTTCACGCTTTCGAAAAAAAAAAAATACACGCGCGTCTCTTGCAATCGGCACCCTGTGACAGTCATATCGGAACTACCCGCGCCGATTAAAAAATTTTACGCTTCATAAAGCCTGGCGCTCTTACTCTAGCGGTCGAAGCTGGCAGACAACCACTACAAGCTAGTAAAAGCACAAACAACCGTTTAAAGCCAGAAAATTAGCTAGAGAAACCGGTTTTAACAGCACAGCGAGAGCTTGCGGTGCGCGTCTTTCGGCCCAAAAACTCGTCGCGAACCCAGCGACGACCGCGAGCAACTCGAGCAGTACGGCGACGCGCTCGCGGCGCTCGATGGGCCACCTGTTTTATTATACCACCGTGGTTTTGGCGGAGCCGTGGCCTCCGTGACTACTTCTGGCTGCGCACGTTGGTGGAACTGATCGCGAAGGCTATGCTTTTACAGAGCTGATGGCGCCGATGACGCGGCACAACGAAGTTGACGTCACCGCCTTCGCTCAGCAGTTCAAGACCCCCGCGGCTGCAGCCGCTGTTCTTTTGTCAAGAAATGCCATTTGCGTTCACTTCTGTGAACTCTTACATTGGTTTTCGAATTCAGCAAGGATCAAATTATGATTACACATTCCAAAGTCATTAAAAAAAATTGGCCGCGTATCTGCGTGCTCCGCTGCAAATGCCGTGTAAAGACGATAGAGGAGGCGCTGCGTCTACGCTGCGTGAGATATGGACGCCATCTGGCAATACATCGGGAAACATGAGCTTGTGCGGAGGGTTTCCTTCCTCCGTGGCAGAGAGCGTTCGTCGGCGCGCATAGAATGGCATTTTCAGCGCAGCCGCAGCTTAAGAAACTAGGGTCTTTAGAATTATGTATCTATGCATTTTCTATTAAAGGAACACACCACCGAATACTTACCTAGTGATGTTGCGCCTCAGATATACGTAATATTTAATTTTTGATCGACAACGTTCACAAGTATGAACAGCCGTACCAGTTCAATGTGGGTGGGTGGTAAGCAAGTGGTTCACCTTTGGCCGGGTGGCTGAATCGGGTGGCAGACAGACAAACAGAAAGACAGACCAAAATTTCTGCGTTCAAGTTCCCGAAGAAAGACTATCGTCTTTAAAAGTGTTTCAGCTTCCCTTTAACGCTCCTAAATTTTGCTTCAGTTTGAAAACTGGCCTTGAGACGCGCACCAAAAAGTGGCCCATTTCTGTACCCACTGGCAGTGTGGAACGCTGGGAGACGATGATGATGATGGTGGTGGTGGTGAGGTCATACCCTTTGTAACGGGCGGGCACATTTTTGCACCCTAGTCGATGATATACTAACTAGAAACACAGAAAAATAAATATAGAGAAGTGCCGAAAGAAAAAGTAAAAAATGACACAAAGAGTAAAGAAAAAAACAAACAAACTACCGTCATCAAAGGGACACTAGTGGAAAAGCAAGGTGGCCTCAGAGATCAACAGAAAAAAGAAAGATCAAAGAAAAAAGAAACCTTCTCATTGAAAGAAAAACTGTGTGCTATTACCAAGGAATTACAAAAGAAAACGACGGCAGCAAAGCAGATGTTTTTTGAGTCTTTCAACACGCGGTTGCAAATCAACTCGAAGGAATTCTGGAAATATGAAAAACGTAACGGGATAGATAAGGTCTCTGTACCACCGCTTGAGCAAGGCGACTAAATAATAGAGGATAGCCTTAATAAAGCCAATTTTTCTAATAACTTCATGCCTCCGTTTTTCCTTAAACGTGTTGTATGAGCTACCACCTTACCATAGCAATGTGAAGATACAAGATATGGAAGACATAGTGATTGATGAAGGTGGAATCACCGCCCTTCTGGGACGGTTGGAGCCTTCCAAAGCAGCCGGCCCTGATGGACTGTCATGCGGCCTCCTGAAGTTGTGCGCGCAATTTATCGCTCCATATTTAAGAGTACTGTATTCTAAATCATTATTAACAGGCTGCCTTCCAAATGAATGGAAACAGGCTTGTGTTGTGCCCATTCATAAATTGGGGCCCCCGCAATATGTATGTAATTACAGATCCATATCACTAACAAGCATATTATGCAAGACCATCGAACACATTTTATACACTAGCTCTTGGATGTGGGCGCGAAAAGATTTTATACACTAGGATTATGACGCACATTAACGCTAATTTCTTGATTAACCCTAAACAATATGGCTTTAGACAGGATGTATCTTGTGTCACGCAGTTAACTGAATTTGTTCACGATGTGTGCGAAGTGCTAGACCGAGAAAATTGTGTAGATTCTGTGTTTATTGACTTCAAGAACGCCTTTGATGTTGTGGATCACGATCTTTTAGTTTGCAAACTGCATTGTTTCAACATTAATCTCCAAGTATTCGCTAGGATAAAGGAGTACCTCACACTGCGATCACAGTACGTAGTAATAAATGGAGCGAGCTCGGATGTCATTGAAGTAACCTCCGGCGTCCCTCAGTGGTCGGTACTTGGTCCCTTGTTGTTTTTAATTTTTATTAATGATGTGTCTTCAAATGTTTTGTCAACGATGAGATTATTTGCTGACGATTGTGTTGTGTACCGCAAAATAACCTGTTCAGGTTATGCTAAACATTTGCAAAGTGATCTAGATCAAATTTATGTGTGGTGCAAGAAATGGAACATGCAAATAAACACGCAAAAAACGGTTCACATGCATTTTACGAGAAGAAAAACGGTACAGAGAATGACATATTACATTAGCCAATCTCGTTTGGGTAGCGTTCAGGAATTCAAATATTTATCTAACACGGTCCATGTCTTGGCACAACCATGTTGATCGCATCACGGGGAAAGCCTGCAAAATGTTGGGCTTTTTGTGACGGAACACCAATCTGTTCCCTAAAGAAGCTCGTGACCTGTTGTACAAGACATATGCACGGTCGATCCTGGAATATGGTTGTACGGTTTGGGGCCCTCTAACAAACATAGACAGGGACAAACTTGAGAAAGTGCAAAATCTTGGAGCCCGATATGGTTTGAATAACTACCGCAGAGAGCTCAGCATGACTGCTTCAAAGCATATATTGGAATGGGAACTGCTTTGCGAAATAATAAAAAAATTGCGACTTAAGTTTTTCCACAATATATATAATTCTAGAACCGCCATAGATCGCGATAACTACATTCTGCGACCTCATTATATATCAAGCCGTGTAGACCATGCGCATAAATAAGGTGCGCCAACATAAGTGCCGCACGGAACTACTCAGAGCTTCATTTTCTCCCCAAACCATCCGTGACTGGAATCGCCTGCCATCAGCTGTTGTGCATATTACTGATAACGCCAGCTTCGCTGCGGCGCTTTGAGTGTGTATGCTTGCTTGTTACATTGAAATGTCATACTACCGTATGCCGTGCTCAAACATTTCCTGTTCCCTGCCTTCATGTTTGTATTATACGCATGCACCCCCCACTGTAATGCCACCAGGCGCTGTGGATATTATGAATAAACAAATATATAAACAGGGGATCTGTGGTTTAAGAACCCTGCCAACGTCCCTGGAGAGTTATTCTCCTCTAGTGTTCCAGGCGCGTCTTGCTGCGCCTCACTGCCTGGCAGTTCACCGTGCCATCTGCGCCCACAAATTCCAGTGCGTCGAACGCACCGCGTGGAAGGAGACGCGGAGGGGTCACTCCACGCGCCGCAGTTTTCAAGAAAAGAAATATTTCACAGCGTTGAGTTGTTCATGGCCGACACTTGAAGCGCGCTGCTCAAGCACAAGGAAGTAACAACTGTGACAGTTGTTAATTCGCGCTCGTCCTGTGTATACCTGTGCGCCTTTTCGAGCACCCCTCCTTGTGTTTGAGCAGCAAGCTGCAAGTCTCGAGCTGTGAAAGTTTTTAGTTCGCACTCGTCCTGTGCGTTCTTTTCGTGCGTATTTTGCGCTTGAGGGGCCCGCTGCAAGTATAGAGCTGCTTGCCGTTCTTTGTGGGTATTCTAGTTTGTTGTTATCGCATTCATTGCTTCGCCCTTGCGGCGAAACGGTGTCTTTTCATGTCATGACTGTTCGCCATACCCTCGTACCCTCCTATGCTAATTTTGGTCAACACGAAGTTAAGGAGGCGCTCACAAGAGCACCGAGACGTAGGCGGCTAGATAGATAGATAGATAGATAGATAGATAGATAGATAGATAGATAGATAGATAGATAGATAGATAGATAGATAGATAGATAGATAGATAGATAGATAGATAGATAGATAGATAGATAGATAGATAGATAGATAGATAGATAGATACGAGGGCGGTCCGATAAGTACTTAGCCTTCAAACGAAAAACGAAAATTTTGGAATGGCGTCGATTTATTTCTCAACATAGTCCCCTTTCAACTCTATACACTTGACCCAGCGATCCTCCAACTTCTTGATCCCGTCAGAAAAATACGTTTTCTCCTGGGCTGCAAAGTAGGCTTCTGTGGCGGCGATAACTTCTTCATTCGACTCAGAATTTTGTCCGGCGAGTGACCTTTTCAAGTTGGGAAACAAGAAGAAATCACTCGGGGCCAAATCTGGAGAATACGCTGGATGGGGCACCACTTCGTAGCCCAGTTCGACCAACTTGGCCGTGGTGACGGCGCAGTTGTGAGCTGGCGCGTTGTCATGGTGGAAGAGCACCTTTTTGTTCACCAAATGTGGCCGTTTTTTTCGCAATTCGGTGTCGAATCGGCCCAGTAATTCAGCGTAGTAGGGTCCTGTCACCGTTTTGCCCTTCTCAAGGTAGTCGACGAAAATCACACCTTGAGAATCTCAGAAAATGGTGGCCATCACCTTTCCGGCCGTTGCGACAGTCTTATGCTTCTTCGGAGCAGGTTCTCCGGGTGCAGTCCACTGTTTCGACTGTTCTTTGGTCTCTGGTGTGTACCAGTGGATCCATGGTTCGTCGACGGTCACAAGACGACGCAGGAACTCCTTCGGATTACGCTTAAACAGCTTCAAACACTGCTCTGAAGTGGTCTCACGGACGCGCTTGTTGTCCGGAGGGAGCAAACGCGGCACCCATCGCGCAGACAGCTTTCTCATGCCCAAAATTTCATGCAGGATATGACCCACTAGGTATTTTGAGATGCCTACTGTCTCAGCTATCTCGCGCACCTTCAGTCGGCGGTCTGCCAATACGAGGTCGTCGATTTTTGCCACGTTATCGGCCGTGGTAGCCGTTTGCGGGGCGCCTGGGCGAGGCTCATCAAAAACAGACGTGCGACCACGTTTAAACTCGTTGAACCAATTTTTCACGGTTGCCATCGAAGGAGAAGACTCACCATAGACGGCCTCCAGTCGCTCTTTCATTTCGTTGCGCGATTTCTCTTCTAAAAACAAGAATGGAATCACCGACCAATATTGCTCTTTTTCCATTTTTAACGGACACACGAACATCACCTGCTTCCTCAAGCGGCCAAAACAAAACCGCGAGCCCGATTCGACTGGACCTTCGCATGTGTCCCTCCAAGAGAGCGTACTTAACGTCACTATATGTCTCATGCGATAGAGTCGCGCTCTCGCGGTGAGGCTAAGTACTTATCAGACCGCCCTCATAGATAGATAGATAGATAGATAGATAGATAGATAGATAGATAGATAGATAGATAGATAGATAGATAGAAAGATAGAAAGAAAGAAAGAAAGAAAGAAAGAAAGAAAGAAAGAAAGAAAGAAGAAAGAAGAAAGAAAGAAAGAAAGAAAGGAACGCTCAAAGTGCCTTTGGTTCGCTAAAAAATGCTTCGCATTTAATATGTACGCTTGTTGACACTTTTCGTTTGAACTAATCTGCCGTGTGCCGAAATGATCGTACGCAGATGGTCACGCACAACAAGTTTGACATTCAGACGTTCCGAAATGACATCGCATTGGTGCGGTTGGCGGAACCGGTAGACCTGGAAGGAAGAAATGCTAATCTGCAGGCTGTCTGCCTTCCTGATGACAACAGTATGGACTTCTCAAAAGCTCGCTGCATGGCCACCGGCTGGGGAGAGACGCAGTTCAGTGAGTTCCGAGATTGGACAAATTGTTTATGTCCGATAGAAATATACCGCTTAGAACGACTCATCATAGTCAACACAGCACATTTTTTCCGATTTGTTTTTTTCAGAGCTCCCTACCACTTACCAATACGCGATAGTGCACTGAATAGATAAAACGAACCGTTTTTATAATTGTTAAGATATTAGGTGCACGTTGTCCTACCAGAATGTTCGTCATCGCTATTTTATGTTGATTTTTATGTTGATTTTTTCTCCAGCTCAATTAACTTTGCTACCGCCTTGCCATTGTATTAACCAGGAGAGTTTGATAGCAGGTACCCCTTCAGGCTTTACGGGCCGGAGTTCCTTGGCACGCGATCTGTTTCGATTTTTTCTGGCACTGGCTAATAGACATATTTTCTGAATAAATCAGGTGAGTTGGCGAAACTGAGAACAATAAGCAGATTTTTCGTTCCGGTAGAAGCACTGCAGGTAGCTCATCATGTGATGGAGGATCACCTTGTTTCGGTACAAAGCACTACACAGCTATTCACACGGGGTTTCTACTGAAGTCATTCTACCCACCTCAAAACGCTATATTTCGGCCGAAGGTAAAAAGTGAATTAGAAAGTATTGTTTGATTGAACAGAGTCGAGAGTTTTCCTGTGCACGAACAGGTGCAGCGACAGGTTTGTTCGCGAAATCTACGCTAACACCAGCAGAACTGCTTGCTGCACCGGGTCTCTAGATTCACTGAGGTACCTTGAAGTTGATGGTCAGAAATACTTGCTTTCTTGGTGCATATTCAGGGAGCGCTGAGACACGGACAAAGAGGACGGGACGACAGTCGGCGCTAGTCCTTTCCTATCCTTTTCTTCACTTGATGTTTAGCGTTGCCGGAAGTCGTGCACTTTTCAGTCCAGCAGTGACGAGGTACGGTACGCGTACATAATACAGTCCCGAGCAACGAGCTCTTGCTTCCCGAGTCGCTGACGCCAGCTGGATGGAAATGGGCTACTGCCATCGTAATGCAGGTCTTATAGTTTTCAGGCTGTAACAGTTGTTTCTTTGTGAGCGCCCGCATGCGCGGTAGCGTAGCGGCCTATCTAATCAGTAGCGCCACCTGCGGCGCCATTACGGCAGATCAACTCCAGGCCCAAGCGAGGGCCGGGACACGTTCTTAATCTCGCTCCCGCCTCCGGCGCGGTCGGCACGTTTTCTTCATGTTCGAATAAAGATCGTTCTTCTCGTTTACAACGCCTCTGAGCCTTCATGCCTAGCCCGCCTAGCCCTCACAACTGGCGCAGTCGACTCCGAACCATGCCTGGAACGTCGCCTTTTGCCCGCCTCGTGAAGTGATCCGCCGGACTGGCCGCACAGCGCTCCGTCCTTTGTGTAGCGTCCGCCGCCCGATACGCCTCTCGGCCGCTTCGTTCGAGTCATTTCGTGCCTTTGCCTTTTGTTTCGCCGACCGTTGTGCTGACGCCCACCCGCACGATGAAGTAGCTCGCCTGCAGAGCCGAAACAGCTTGACCTGCCCGCCTTTTCCGTCTCTCGTGACTCTTGTGCTAATTTGTTGTGAACGCCATGCCGCTTGTGAACTGGAGCGAGGCTACGCCTGAGGACCTCGCCGGCTTTACAGCAGACTTCCTCCGTGAAGAGTTGGTTCGCCGAAACTTGGACGCTACGGGGCCGAAGGAAGAAGTGATCAATCGTCTTCTCGTCGATATAGCCCAAAACCACTCAACGACGCCTTTGTTGCCTTCCCCAGACTCCTCAGCGCCCCTCCATCGAGCTTCGATGCAGCCCAAAGCACCGAGTTGCTGACGGGTTTACTTCAACAGCTCCTTCACGTGTCACAACGCGCTGCAGCCCCAGTTCAAGTCACGACTCTTCCAGACCTGTCCGCATCGCTTCCTACATTCAGTGGAGACGGCAACATTTCAGCGTCCCACTGGATTGAAGAGCTGGAACGAACTCGAAACCTAGCTTCGTGGGAGCCTTCAACCGTACTCGCCGTCGCTCTTGGAAAGCTCCGTGGAGCAGCCGCGGATTGGAAAGCAGTCATTGGCCGTCAGTGTCCCACCTGGGAAGCCTTCAGGCAAGCTTTCTTGGATCAATTCAGCGCCAAGCAAACCTTGCTGCAGTGGCAACAAGCTAATACTTTCGCGTGCAAGCACACGGAGAGAACCTGGTCCACTACTCTATGGCGAAGTTGAAGCTCATTTCGGGATGCCCAGTCACTCTCACCGACACTCAGCGAATAGAGTACGCCCTTCAGGGCATTGCCGACGGGAACCTGGCCACTACTATAGCAGCACAACGCCCAGAAACCGTCGCGCCGCCCATATGGACATCGTAACGCAGCTTGACCAAACATTGAGCCACTTGTCTCGTCGACTCCCACGCCCAGGGTATTCAAGCACCAAACTAGCAACGCCAAGCCCACAGGGGCCCCGCCACAGTGAAGAGGGCACGAATGTTCAGGCGGTACCAGACAAAACAAAACAGCCACAGCGAATCGCAGCCCTACCACCAGAGCAACAAGAGGCTCGGTACCTGACCATCTCTACGAGGCATGGCGCTCCTGCCTACCGTTCTGGCCAGAACTTGGCCGAAGCCGTGTGTTTTCAATGCCGCCAAAAAGGACATCTAGCTTCAAAGTGCCCATCCAGAGCTACTGCCACACAGTCTACAACGCATCCTTCGCCAGCTCTTCACAGCACCCTTTCCGAGACCCTTGATGGATCGCTGGTCCAGTGCGCCCTTGTAAACGCCACAATTGCTGGAATTGGCCAAGTGGACGCATTTCCAGACAGTGGTGCCAAGGTGACACTTGTTTCTCGTCACCTTGTCAGATCTTTGCTCCTCCTGCCCTGGACCAGACCCCCTCTAGTTGTCGTTGGAGGAACGACAGTGGCTCCTGCTGGTGCTATCTGCTTATAGATCTCTGTGGGAGCCATCACCGGTTTGGTGGAAGCCGCCGCCCTCGATAACAATGCCGTGCCACTTATATTGGGGGAAGACTGGTTTGCTGCCGGTCACGCACAGTTGGTGTTCCAGCCACCCATGCCAACCGAAATTCGTCATTCCACCACTGGAGCAAGTGTGCGGTGCCATGAGCGACTGTTGCCCAGGATGTTGTTGTGCCAGAGCACCTGACCGAACGGGGAAGCGAACAAACACCTGCACTTCGTTGGAAGTTCACGGCATCGCGGTCAGCGTTTGCCCTGCGACCAAGAAAAGGGCCAGCTCCTGCTACCTGGAAGCAGGGATCAACCCCTGCATGCTTTGTCTGCAATCTCGGAAAACGGCGTCTTCGCCCAGCCGGCCCCGTCGACTGATGCCAGTCGTTCTTCCAAGCTACCCAGCTACGGAAAGCAGCATTCCTGAGGATGATGGAAAGGCTGCTCGACACCTGGGACCAAAGAGCCTCCCTGTCCACACCTGGGACCAAAGAGCCACCCTGTCAACAATGGACTGGTCCCCTATTTAAGACCGGGCTGGTCCGTTGTTGAGAGAGGTCGTGCTGGCAGGCTCTGTCCTGCTATAACCTGCTATAACCTGCTAATACCTGCTATACCTGCTATAAACGTTGTTACTGTTTTCTAAACGTTTTGCCTTCTTGTCCTGCTCCTCAACGATAAGTCCGATCTCCGGCATCATCGGCTCGCCAGCCTCCTGGCTTTCATCGTCACGCAACCCCCATTCATAACAGTGGTGGCAGCGGTGGGATACGCTACCTTCATCTCATCGTTCGACACGCTGGGATACGCTACCTCATCTCATCGTTGGACACGCTGGGATACGCTACCCTAATCTCAACGTTTGGCTTCGCTGGGATACGCTACCCTCATCTCATCGTTGGACAAGCTGGGATACGCTACCTCAACGTTTCGCTGCACGGGGATACCCTGATCCCTACGTTTGGAGAGCCGGATCGGATCCCTGCAGGCCCGAGGAGCGAGGACGCTCACGACACCTCTCGACGGCAGCCACGAGTTCGACCGGAGTCAGCTACTTTGGTTGGGTGAGCGCCCGACGTTTACTGGTCATTTCGCCAGACCTCTCAGCACAGGCAGATGTTAGGAGAGAATTTTATGTTTTTTGTTTGATTCATTTTACTCACTTTAAACCATGGTATTCTTTTTAAAGTAAGAGTAAATATTGTAAGAAAGCATCACGAGGGACGAGATCGCGATGGAGAAGTACCTAGTGCAGGATCTCCTCGAAATTTGTGAGGACTTGGGCATTTCCGCCGGGTCCGCAAAAACAAAGGAAGCGATTCTCGAGGTGATGCGGGCAGAGACCGTGACCGTCCGGGAAGCTGACGAGACTTGGGAGGATATTTGCGAGAAAAGGCGGAAGGCGGAGGAACGCGAAATGCGCGAAAAGCGGAAGGCAGAGGAGCGCGAAAGGCGTGAAAAGCGGGAGGCCGAGGAACGCGAAAGGCGCGAAGAGAGGCAGGCTCAGAGGCATCGCGAGGAGCGAGAGCATGCTCTTAAAATGAGAGAGCTTAATCGTAAAATTGAGGCGATTAAGTGGCAGCGAGCACGATACTGTCTCCCCGTCTTCAAGTCAGGCTTGAACATTGAGACTTTTCTCGTTGGCTTTAAGACTGTCTGCGAGGAGATTGGCGTTAGCCGAGACCTTTGGTTAGAGAGGCTTGTCACGTTGCTGCCGCGCCAAATTGCATGCGTTTTGGAGCGCTTATCTGCTGAGGAAGCGCAAGACTTTGATAAGGCCAAAGAAGCCTTGTTGCACCACTTCGCTGCTCCAGGTCCCGCTGACTGCGAAAGTCGAGACGTTAAAGCCCTAGCGCATGAAGCGCATCGAAAGGCGCAGGCGGTCGATTCGCGCCGCAGAGACCAAGAGGTCAAGAAACGTCGCGAAGCGCTGGAGGCCGAAGCCCGTCGTAAGGCGACAGAGGACGCCGAGGCCCGTCGTAAGGCGCTTGAGGACTCCGAGGCCCGTCGTAAGGCGCTTGAGGACGCCGAGGTCCGTCGCGAGGCGCTAGAGGCCGAAGCCCGTCGCGAAGCGCTAGAGGCCGAAGCCCATCGCGAAGCGCTAGAGGCCGAAGCCCGTCGCGAAGCGCTAGAGGCCGAAGCCCGTCGCGAAGCGCTAGAGGCCGAAGCCCGTCGCGAAGCGCTAGAGGCCGAGGCCCGTCGCAAGGCGCTAGAGGAGGAAGCGCGTCAGAGAGAGCGTGAGGATGAGGCGCGTCGCGAAGACCAAGAGGTCGAGAAACGTCGCGACGTGCTAAAGCCTGAAACTCGTCGCGAGGCGCAAGACGCCGCTGTGCGTCATAATGAGCAGGAGGCCGACTTCGAAGGCCTGAGAAAAGGGGCTATCTACGATAGCGATAGATCACCCCAAACTAGAGAGACAGCTCAAGGCGAGCCGGCTAGGTTAGAAAGCATCGGGACTCCCGTTCTTTCAGAGACACAGACACCTAGCAGCACGCCCGAGAATCAGTTAGTTGAGCCGTCTCAAGCCTCGGCAAAGAAAATAGAATGCAGCGTACTTGCGAGTACGAGTGCCGATGCTGCGAGCATTCCGAGCAGTACCGAAAAGACAAGGCGTCGGCGAAAACGCAGGAAGGCGAACTCAACTTCAGCAGTACTATCAGCCTTATGTCGGCTCACATTTATACTCACGTGTAGTCCTGCATACGTCAACGCGCTACCGTTCATACGTCAGCTCATATTTATTGATCAGAGGCATGAGTTGAGGAGGGAGAGGGGGAGGAGGGTGCCTTGACCTCGCCCCGCAAACTTACTTCATGGGAAGTTACTGCTAAAACTATCTCGTGTGGTCATCTCTTTCAATAAAACGGCCTTATTGAACTACAAGTCAGATAACTCGTACTTGAAAGTACGAGATCAAAAGTGCTAAGTAGCGCGCCGAGTATGCGAGATATTGGCGTTAAAGAGCATTGACATTATGGTTAGAAAAAGGCTAATTATAGGCTAGCGGACTCATGAGTAGACTCACTCAGACTCACTCAGACTCAGATCGAGCCGTGAGTCTGAGTCTGAGTGATTCGAGTGAATTATGTTTTGGTGAGTCCTGAGTCCGAGTGAGTCCGGTTGAGAAAAATTACAGTGAGTCTGAGTCCGAGTGCGAGTGGCGTTAAGCGCACTAAAGTGGCCCAGCGCGATGACGTCATCTCTCGAGACGCCAAGCTCCAGGTTGGGCCTAAGAAATCGAAAAGGCCCGCTAAGAAAAGATGCAAGTTGAGACAGCTGCGGGGAGTTGGCGTCATGCACACTAAAGTGGCCAAGCGCGATGGCGTCATCTCTCGAGACGCCAAGCTAAAGGCAAGGCCGCAGATCACGAAAAGGCCCAGCAAGAGAAAGGTCAGGCAGCAGATTCCGAAAATGCCTGCTAGAAAAAGTCTCAAGTATAGACCAGATTTTTCTTAGCCTCGTAGCGCGAGTGTCAGCCGCGCCGCTACTCTCGACACCAGGCGCCGCCTGGTGGTGCAGACGACGGCGGGGGCTGCTGATGGCGGGAGGTGATAGCCGCGCTTGCGTCGCGTGTTCGCTTGTGTCAGTGCTTTCAGAGCTGTTAGAAAGTTGCAGTCTTAGTTGCTTGCTTGCCGCGTACTAGGAACGGCATTGCAATGTATAAAAATTCGTCCGGGTGGCATTGCGCCGTCGGGGTGCCCGAACAACGAGAGAAAAAGGAAGCGGCTGATGCAGCAGACCTGCGACGTTCACGGGAACACGAGCGGCTTGTGTTTGTGCAGCGTGTATTCCAGATGTTTTCAAGGCCCTTGATTTCGACAAGTAATAAGTGAGCTGGTGCTTTTGCTCAGGAGGCCATATTTTCTACCTATTCAAACGGCTGCACTGCAAGTGTATGGGTTAAAACAGGACCACCTGCTGGATGAAAAAAAAATAAACTGAATTACTAGAACGACAACGACGAATCTTGAAATGAGAAAGACAGTATTCATGCACCTCACCAGATATTTTCTCAAACTGCGAAGCCAATTAACAAATGTCTCTTAATTTTGCCTGAAGACTTACAGGGGCCACCGCAGCTGCTGAGAGGAAACAAGCTTCAGTTATTAACATGCACAGAAATTTGAACACGCGGTTGTTTCATCTTGCTTCCGAAATCAAAATGCGGCCACCTTTGTTGTAAATTTGTTCAAAAAGGCGCAGGTAAACCTCGATGTAACGAACTGTTTCACTTTTTACAACTTCATGTGTATAGAACATATGTATTTTGAACCTCACAGTCGCGAGGTATGTCGACCTGTGTTTCATAACAACGAAGTTTTACTGTGACAGCAAAGGAAGGTCGAGGCGATAAATCCTGATCCGGCTCATTTGTGATCGAAAGTGCCCGTGTGAGAGGGATCTTGTCATTGCAGGGGCGATCCTTCAATTGCAGTTAAGTATATCCTGAACGAGGCACGTCGCGACAGAAAGCGCACGCGTGTGCGCCGCTTGGTCAGGATCGAACTAAATCAATATCGGACTCAAACGTAATCTTCGTCTGTTTTGATAGTGATTCAAAGCACCTGTGCGACGGTGTGTTCTTGCAGACTGCTCTTTAAGAACACAGAGGTTGGGGGCCGGCATGCGCGCTGCGTCTAGCTTTGCTACAAGAAGCTTCGGACACTATGCCAGGCCATCCTTTCGCAGTAATTAATGAAGCCGCACGTAATCTCCGCTACAGCGTTCTGCGTTAAAAACTGAAATAATCGCCTAATTAAATTCATCCCGTTGCATTTTGCGAGAGAGCACAAAACAGCCATCGTGCAGCACAAAGTCGGACGGTAGCGTGGCACGAAAATATCTGTCGCTGCTGCCTTTAAGAAAAAAAAAGAAGATACAGCTTACTAGGCTTCATCTGGCCGTTATCATACGCAAATGCGTAAGTTTAAAACGTTTCTTCATATGATACAGTTCTAAAAAAAAAAGAGAGTTGACAACTGCACGGCGTTGCAACTATTCAAACTTTCGTGACGATGTTGCTGAACGTTCTCGCGATGTTTGGCAAGCTCCCTGGCACAATTCCACTGTTCGAAAATGTTGTCGCATGAAAGAAGATGCACGTTCCGACATTCAGAGACGACTGAGCGGCTGCAGCGCTCGCGAATCTGCCATCGCCCGCTACTGAGAGCCACAAACGTGGTGCACCGCGCTGTACGCCAGCGCGTTTCAGCAGCCCCCAAGCAAAAATTAATGCTCGCACCGCGGCGCCTCGGTCGGCCAAACATGGCGGCCCCCTACGAGCGCTGGAAATTCTGGTCTATAGACTCCTGCGGAAACCGAGATTAGGTTAGAGTGTACTAGAAGATCTGAGTGGGACGAGCAGCCGGCTCTGCATCTGCATCGTAGCGAAGCGCGGTTCGTTGACAGTTGGCGTGGCGGCGCTGCGGTCGCAGTGGATTGGTGGTGTTCGCACTGGCGGCACTGGTTCGGACGTGTTCCAAGTGTGTTCGTCGTCGCATTCACCTATTAGCTGCGTTGGCTCGTAATGTGTGCGTGAGCGCTGCCGCTGTTTTGTCTCTGTGTACTACTGTGCTGTGGTGGGAGCCTTGAATGTCCAAATGAGTGAGTGCCAACGACCATGACTAAGCTAGCCTTCGCCATTGCTACGCACCGGGATGCCGCACAGGCTATGCCGGCGTCAAAGCAGAAAGGAAGCTATCGCTTTTTAGCCTTTCCAAAAGATGAAAGTAGAAGAAAAATCTGGGAAAGGAACCTCCATCGCAGCGACAAAGCTCTCGAGGAAAACTGTGAAGTGTGTGAGCTCCACTTCGAGGACCGCTACATACTGCGTGAATACGTGCACATCATTGACGGCAAAGAAGTGAGAATCGCCCGCGGTGTTCCCGCGCTGACGCCAGACGCAGTGCCTACAGTCTTGCCCAACGCCCCGAAATATTTGAGCACGAAACTGCCTCCTAAACGCGCTCCTCGTAAACGGGAAGCGCCTACCGTGCCGGGACCACAGAATAGCAAGAAAGCCTGCACGAGCACGCCTGTCGACGAGTACTTTGAAAGTCAAAGCGACGTGCACGACGTGTCGACAGCGTCGTTGAAACTAGAATACTTGCGAGAACGGAGGACTCCGTCTAAATATTGGTCGGTGCACCAATTCCCTGGCTATGAAGGCGCTGTTTATACACTGTCGAAGTTGGATACGTGCTCTGGCACTGTGACTTCAGAGAGGGCAGTCCTTATTCACATGAGCGTGATCCTAGTTACATAACATTTCTGAATGGAAAGCTAGTCTCTGAAGGACTTGCAAGAACTGTATTGCAGGCAGAGGAAGCCCTTCTTCAAGCATCTAAACTTCTGAAATGTCCAGGTGCACTCAGCACTTCGTCTATTACCGAAGGGAATTTAACGACGAAGCTGCTGGGCCAGACAACACAGTTGTCTGGCCCAGCAGCAAACACGTTGACAGGAATTTGCTTGTTCTGTTGACTCAAGTGGTCGAAAATTTTGTAGACTTGGTCCAAAGCCAATAAGGGTCCAGATTTGCAACAGAAGGCCCACTTGACTATGGTCAAGTGGGCCTTCTGTTGCAAATCTGGACCCTTATTTTCTCCTAATTGATTCAATTACAGCAATCTTAGAAAGCCTTGTTTTCGGCCTTTAATTCTGACAAAGCACTATTCTCGGTTATTCACTCTCACTCTGCACTCCCTACTTTGGTAGCCTGCACCATAGCGTTTATTATAACATTTAAGCTCCACATTTTTTTGAAACCGTGGTTAAAAGCAATAAATTGTTTACAAGGTTAGCACTGGTAGTTTATTTCTGTGTAGAGCATTATCGGCATATATGAGTAATCTTGCGTGTGGTCGCACCATGCTCAAAATATTGTAATTGCAATGATTAAAAAGGATACTAAAGTATTCCGACAGTTTCGAGGGGTGTGCGAAAAGTAGTACGTCAACGGCAGCTATCACTCTCGAGCGTTCAGACAAACGAACGACTGCCGCTGAAAATTTCCATGATAGAAAATTAGCGCACTGACACCGCATTCACTTCTAATTTATGAAGTCGCCACCACGACACTTTTAAGTGGTCAATTTCTTAGAGAAATATGACCGGATCAGTCAGTTGGTATCATTGACGCTTCGCTGTCCGTGTTCTAGAGAGAACACGGAAAAGAATACACGGCACGCTTTCGTTGGACAGCCTTATAAGTCACTTTGAATTTATTGTCACTTGTTTTCTTCTACCCTAATGTCTGTATATAGATCCTGTAAACAGAAAAACAGGGCGAAACGCGAGAAAGCGCGGCCGGTGCGCCCCGGCACGCTCGGTCGCGACCAATCCAGTTCGCCCGCAGCGCCCCCTATTCCGCCAACGAGTGCCGCCTCGGCAAGAGCGCTCCGTTCGTCCCACTCAGATCCTTCTAGTACACTCTAATTAGGCGTGAAGCGCGTCGCGAAGAAAAGAATTTCAGTGAAATTCAGACGTCGAAGTCTTCACCTGGTCTCATCCTTTTCGCGGCCTAGTCGGGGCAGGAGCGCAGCGAGGTGTCGCGTACACCGGAATAGTGACCAAGGCTGTTCCCCACCGTGGCAAAAATGTGACTGCTTAGCCCAGAGGGGTACAATGGGCAAGCGATGCCCTTTGTCTGAGTTCGGCGGACACGGTACAAACGTCGCCACTACTCAGTGTTTCGGACAGGTGTGTTCCCTGTCCCTTTGTCGAGATTGGACCCCTCGAAAAGTGTGGAATGCGCGGCTCCCCAGAGTTCGTCTAAAGGGGTGCGTTTGGAGACACCCCGGGATAACCGCAGCATAAAGATGGATTGACATCTTGAAAGAACTTAGTGTGTTAATGTTTGCTAACGAATTGAGGAGTAAAATTTTGTAATTTGTCACTTTCCTCCTCATTGTAGCGGACATTCAGACATTTGTTTGGTTATTTGTTTCTTTTTTAAATATTTAGAGCCATGACCGTCAGCGCTAGTGTAAAAAGCTGTGACTCGTTTTAAAGGAGATGTAGGCTAAGTGTTAAAAGCCTCCGATTAAGATACCTTTGTTTTGATATTTAGAAGCGCGAGCGTTAGCACGTGTGAGAAGTGCTGTTCGTAGTAGTTACAGAGACGAAGGCCAAATGATAAAAGCCTCGGTTTAACGTACTACTGATTTGTTTTTCAGTACGTGTTAGTATACGCGTCAGTGTAATTTTAGTTTCTCCTTGTTTTGTGTTAAACGCGTGAGTTTGATTTTCAGTTTTATTTCGTATTGAGTTTGAAGCGCTTTGTTTTCTTAGTGTAATACTCATTTGCCAAGTGCAAAGAGCGAGAGCGTTTCAGCGCAAAACTAGTGTTGTTTATCTTGAAATGTTTGTTGATAAGCATTCAGAACACTTGCGAGTGGTGCCAAGGCGCACGATTTAGGGAGCACTTAGTGAAGTGTTTGTAGTTTTGGGGCAAAATTGAGTCTTCCCCAGCAACTTCGATCGTCCCCAATCTGCCGATGTCACCATTGAGAATCGCTCGCGAAGACATTCTGATTGGTTTAGCAGTGTCACGTACTGACACTTAGCTAGAGGCATGTCCTCATTTGATACTCTTCCTGAGATACGTTGCTCGTGATGTTTTAATTTTAGCTTAGCGTAATCTCTAGGAAATGTTTTGTTCTTTTATGCTGGTCTGGCGATTTGATCAGCATTTGGAGGGCACTTGCTTTGGCCAGAGTGGTTTGGCTTTGTGTTGCTTCTTCGCAGTTCCAGTAAACCGCTGCTGAGCCGTGGAGGTCACTCCTCGAGGAAAGAGTGGTACAACCACAGTTGACAACGGTCAACCAGCATCGCATCATCCGAACTGCGTTTGACAGCTCGCACTCTGGATGCATTGTCTTGTGGCGGGGGTGCTGTTGTGCCAGAGCACCTGACCGAACGGGGAAGCGAACAAACACCTGCACTTCGTTGGAAGTTCACGGCATCGCGGTCAGCGTTTGCCCTGCGACCAAGAAAAGGGCCAGCTCCTGCTACCTGGAAGCAGGGATCAACCCCTGCATGCTTTGTCTGCAATCTCGGAAAACGGCGTCTTCGCCCAGCCGGCCCCGTCGACTGATGCCAGTCGTTCTTCCAAGCTACCCAGCTACGGAAAGCAGCATTCCTGAGGATGATGGAAAGGCTGCTCGACACCTGGGACCAAAGAGCCTCCCTGTCCACACCTGGGACCAAAGAGCCACCCTGTCAACAATGGACTGGTCCCCTGTTTAAGACCGGGCTGGTCCGTTGTTGAGAGAGACGCCCCAGCCGACTTGGTCGTGCTGGCAGGCTCTGTCCTGCTATAACCTGCTATAACCTGCTAATACCTGCTATACCTGCTATAAACGTTGTTACTGTTTTCTAAACGTTTTGCCTTCTTGTCCTGCTACTCAGCGATAAGTCCGATCTCCGGCATCATCGGCTCGCCAGCCTCCTGGCTTTCATCGTCACGCAACCCCCATTAATAACAATGTCGAAAGCTGTTATGATCCAGGGGTCATCTTTCAATTGCCATGTATCTGGACACCACAGCTCAGCAGGCCTCCAGCGAATGCCACCCCCAGGCCCAGATGAACCCCCGTGGCTAGCTCTATCTTGCCAAGATGATGTTTCAAACACCAACGGCCCGTCTTCTGAATGCAGGCAAGGTGCTTCTTCAACAATAGAGGTTTGCATTGACCCATCCTTGCCTACCGCTCAGGTCGGTAGACATTTGCCAGCACATCAACAACGGCAAATCACGAGCATTCTTTCGAAGCACGCTGAAGTATTCGCTCGTAAAGAGGGTGACTTAGGTCTGTACGAGGGTGTTGAACACTCAATCGACCTTCTTCCCGATGGTGTGCCATACAGTCGATCCCCTTACCGTTACTCTGCTGCAGACCGTCGTTTTCTTGAGGCTCAAACAAGCACACTCCTTCGGCAAGGCATCATTCTTCCAGCCTTAGGACCTTGGGCATTCCCCGCAGTGGTTGTCAGCCGAGGTAGCAAGAAGCGCCTTTGTGTTAACTATGTGCCCCTAAACAAGATGACTGTGAGCGTCGTGCAGCCACTTCCACATGCGGATGACATCATGGATGACATTGCTGGGTCACAGTACTTCGCCTGCCTTGACCTAAAGTTCGCTTACTGGCAAGTTCGCGTTCGTAAGGAAGACCAAGCAAAAACTGCTTTTGTTACCCACTATGGCACCTTTATGTGGACTCGCATGCCATTTGGGCTGAAGAACGCACCTGCCACTTTCCAGCGGGCCATGCAGTGAATTTTTGCCAACCTGCAGCCCCATTGCCCAAAGTGCGGTGTGCGGGTGTACTTGGATGATGTTCTGGTTTTTGCGCCAACTTATGACGAGTTGGCAAGGTTACTTGACGAAGTACTGGTGCACTCTTTGCCAGTGGATTCAAGGTTTCACTTGAGAAGGGCAAGTTTGCTTTGAAGTCTATCAGGTTTCTCGGATTCATTTTGAGCAAAGACGGCAAGCAGCCTGACCCTGCCAAAGTCGAAGCCATCATGAAAATCCCACAGCCTGCAAACAGCAAAGCAGTTTTGTCATTGCTCCAGACAGCAAACTTCTATCGCCGATTTGTGAAGAATTTCTCTCGGATAGCAGCACCGTTGCAGAGTCTCATACGGTCTGAGGAGTTTGCCTGAACCAGCGACTGCGATGAAGCCTTTCAGCGAATCCGCACAGCATTAACAGAGGCACCTGTACTGGGCCATTTTGATCCAGACGCCCAAACCACAGTCACAACAGATGCCTCAGGAACCGCAATTGGTGCTGTGCTCTCTCAGAAACAGTGTGCAAAAGAAACTGCGAGTCGTGCACCCACTGCCGCAGAGAAGAAGTTGCATAGCAACGTTTGGGAGTGTATTGGTGTCCACTGGGCGGTTACGATCAAGTTCCGACACTACTTGCTCGGCAAGAAATTTTGCCTGTTGACTGACAACTGGACCGTTGCATGCTTAACAGCCAACATCAGGCCTTCACGTCGTTTTACGACCATGTTGATGGATCTTACAGATTTCGACTTCACTGTGCAGCACCATCGAGGCCGTCAAAACGTGGTTGCTGACATGCTGTCACGATTATCTGCAGCAGTCCTCCATCAGACACAGTCACTCGCAGCTATGCTAGCAGAAGACAAAGAGTGCCAGGATCTTCGTCGCTCTCTGTCATCTTCAGAATAGTGGGACCATGACCTTGCCATAATTGATGACATCATGTACCATAGTGATGCGACTTCAGGTTCTCAAGCTATTGTAGTGCCAGCAAAGATGCGCCAGGCTGTCCTGGAAGTTGTTCATGACGGTGGAGGCCACATGGATGTAACCAGGACACTGACCAAAGTGAGAGAACGATACTGGTGGCCAAACCTTGCGTCTTCAGTGACCCACTACGTCACAGCATGCCAGATCTGCCAAAGCAGCAACCGCCCAATATCTAAAAGTGTTGGCAAAATGGGTCTGATGCCAGTGTCGGATGTTCCTTTCGCCTTAATTGCCCTTGATCACGTCACAATACCGGCTGCTTCAGGAAAGAAGTACATTTTGAATGTCATTGACTTTGCCACGCGTTTCATTGTCCCAGCGGCTGTAATTTCAACATCAGCTAAGGAAGTTATAGCACATTTACAGTCGGTGTTCTTCCGCTTTGGTTGTCCTGATGACTGCATGTCTGACCATGGAGCAGCCTTTGAATCTCACCAGTTTAAGCACTTCATGCACATGCACGGTGCTGAGATTCATTATTCGGTTGCATAGCGCGCAGCCAGCAACGGTCTTGTAGAGAGAAGCAATGGGACTTTAGTCTCCGTTCTTCGTAAGCTGTGTCCAACTGACCAGACCTCCTGGGAAAGCAAACTCGAAGAAGCTGCTTTTGCCATCAACACAAGCTACAGCGCCAGCAGCTGTTTCTCTCCATTTGAACTACTTTATGGATACGTCTCCAAGCTCCTATATCAACGCCACCGTCCCGCCACAGCCAGGACCCTACAAGACCGTCTCCTAACGCTGTCTCAGAACCGGGCCGTAGCAGCAAGCAATACCGAGGAGGCACAAGGGAAACGGAAGACAGCATATGATCAGTCCCATCGAGACCACTCCTTCCAAGTCGGCCAGTTCGTCTGGGTGCGCCGCCAAGAGCCTGTAGCAGATGGAACTGGAAAGTTGGCACCCAAATTCAAGGGAATATCCCAAAACACCGACCAGAAAACACCCGTTACGTTTGTCGTTAGCCGCGTAACTGGTCAAGGTCCTCGTGATCGACTCCAAGACAGGATAGTGCACGTCTCTCAACTCAAGCACTACGTGCCACCTTATGTCGAGCCTTACATTGTAAAAACCCAAGAGTTGCCTTTGTGTGACTCATCTGGCTCTCCCAGCGTTGGCAATGAGTTGTCTCAACCACCAGTTTCCATTGGCCCTGCAGTTTTGTCTTCAGCGGTACCCTCATCGTGACCCCATCGCCAAAGGCGCCCACCCGAGCGCTTGAAGGACTATTCTCTCTCGCAGTGAAGCCACCAAGTAGTGCTCCTTTCCTAGACCAATGGGACTTGGTCAAACAAGGAGGGGCCGGATGTGAGCGCCCGCATGCGCGGTAGCGTAGCGGCCTATCTAATCAGCAGCGCCACCTGCGACGCCATTACGGCAGATCAACTCCAGGCCCAAGCGAGGGCCGGGACACGTTCTTAATCTCGCTTCCGCCTCCGGCGCGGTCGGCACGTTTTCTTCATGTTCGAATAAAGCGCGTTCTTCTCGTTTACAACTCCTCTCAGCCTTCATGCCTAGCCCGCCTAGCCCTCACATCTTCGTATGTTTGTACTTAAAGATGGCGTATTATGTCGCTACAACATGCATCCTGACGGACCTGAACTGTTGCTGGTCATACCTAAACATAAGCGTCACACTTTCAGCGCGCAGTTGCACGATATGCCTACGGCTGGTCACTTGGGAGACTCAAGAACTTGTGACCATGTTCGACGTCGCTTCTTTTGGCCCGGTATTTACCGGTCCATCTACCGTTACGTCGCTTAGTGCAAATCCTGTCAGCGCCGCAAAAAACAGCAGCCCTTCCAGCAGGAAGTCTTCAGCCCATTCAAATATCATCTGAACAATTTATAGGGTAAGTCTTGACCTCCTTGGTCCTTTCCCTTTATCGGTCAGTGGAAACAAGTGGATTGCTGTTGCCACGGATTACACTACTCGGTATGCGATCAGGCGGGCCTTTCCTACCAGTTGTGCAACCAACGTCCCTGACTTCCTCCTAGAAGACGCCATGCTTCACCACGGCCCTCCTCGACAAATGCTTACCGATCGGGGTCGATACTTTCTATCACAGGTTGTCCAAGGCTCTTGCGCCACGAAACACAGGTTCACAACTGCGTATCACCCTGAGACCAACGGGCTCACAGAGAGGCTCTATTGAGCTATCACAGAAATGCTCGCAATGTAGTACGTTTCTTCCGACCATCTTGACTGCGACGCCACTGTGGCATTCGTGACAATTGCCTATAATACGTCCCAGCATTATACTGCAGGTTTCTCTCCATTTTTCCTCTTGCACGGACGAGAACACACGCCAACGTTACTAGATGAGTAACATTGAACCCATGCTACTTTTTGACAAGCTCCTTCCTGCCGTTGCCCACACGACATTAGCATACGCCCGTGATGTCATCTCTAGAGCTATAGAGGCATTTGTGATTGCCCGCCTGCGTCTTAGCGCTTCGCAAGAAAAGCAACAACTCGTATACGATGCTCGCCCCCGCAATGTCCACTTCAACCCTGTTGACACGGTCCTTCTCTGCACGCCGTTACGGCGAGTTGGCCTGTGCGGCCGTACCCCGGTGCGTACAGAGTCTTGAGCCAAGTCACCGATGTCACATACGAAATCGAACCTGTTCACACCACCATGGCGCGATCGTCTTCTGATATTGTTCACGTCAATCGACGGGAGCGACATAATGAAGGGATGCCGTTTTGAACCGTCGTTTCAGAGAGAGGTTCTTGGCAATTGCTTGTACCTTCAGAAGTACCTTCAGAAGTGCTTAGGTAACCTCATAGTTCCCGATCCCTCCTTACTATCCAATTCGGAAGGCGTAATTCATCACTTAAAGAGGCGTGAACACGGTCGATACAGTGCATTTAGTGTGGACGTAGACTATATGTATTATTCGATACCACAGGAGGAACTGCTGACATGTGTTAAAAGTTCCATTGCATTGCACAATGACAAATACAATTTTGTCACCAAATGTGGCATTTGTGCTTCATAATTCTTGGAAATCTTAAGATGGTATTTACATTCAACCGTTATCGGGTTCGAAGACAAGCTGCACACACAAAATAAAGGTATTTGCATCGGGTCTAGGATTGCCCCAGTTCTCAGTAATGTTTTTTTAGGATGTGTAGATGAAGGTATTGAGCAGGCTATAGAATATGAAAATGTTAGTATTTTTCGTTATGTCGACGATTATCTGGTACTGATTATGAGGGCCGTTGTTCAAAAACAACGAATGAAATTTTGGAGCTCTTCAAGCAGCAAGGCAAGGGCCTTAAATTTGCACATCAGCTTCCAGAGCAGCAAAAATTAAGATTTCTTGATTTGACGCTTTCCATGGAGGCCGGTCGTGCATGTTGGAAATTTTGGCCGCGCTCCAGAAAAGGCATCTTAAGTTACTCGTCGTCCCACTCCAAGGTTGTTAAGGATGCTGTCGCCATTTCCTGCTTAAGGTCCGCTGTCCAGAAGACATAGTGGTGCAGGTGGGCCCCCTGGCCCTTCTCACATTCTGTCCAGAAGACATGCGTTCATACATTAGCAGAAAGTGTGTTTAGAGAAGTAGGCCACTTGGTGTGCGTAGGTTTTCCGGAACATGTAGTGACCGGATCATGTGAAAAGATAATCAGAGCAATAAAGTCTGTACAGAAGGGGGAGAAGAAAGGAAAAAACCTAGGAAGTAACGAGAAATTCGCCGCCGTACCGTACGTACATAAAATGTCTCATGAATTGAAGAACGTATATAGCAGGCAGGTTTCGTGCCCAAGTAGTTTTTTGCGTGCCTAATCAGATGGGAGGAATTTGAGCACGCGACAGCAAGAAGGCAGAAGAAAAGGATGAGAGAAAGAAGGTAGGATGCGGTGTGAGCCACCGGAGCCCAGCCACTGACTGTGCCACAGGTGTAGTGTACAAGCTCCCCTTGTCGTGTGACTCTGTATACATAGTATTAATGAGCACTAACAGACAATAGTGCCAAGGAAAGTATAGGGGATGTTATTAGTAGTAAATGTAAGGTAAATGTTGAAAAAAAAGTGGATGAAAAGATAACTTGCCGCCGGCAGGGACCGAACCTGCGACCTTCGAATAACGCGTCCGATGCTCTACCACTGAGCTACGTCGGCGGTCATCCCCTCGTCCGCTTTATGAAGTATATATGCGCATTTAAACTTTGGAGTGTTAGTCAGCGCCGATCGCAGCCATGACGGCGAGTGTGGAGCACTTTTTCTGCCTGTTGGCGTCACGTAGCACATGATCTTTTTTACGAGCTGGCAGCTGACCATTAATCCCTCGCATACTACCTGAAGGCATAAAGTCTGCCAGAACGAGACCCTCGCTATGAATGAAGGAAAGAAGGTGACTTTTTAAGGGCTCGTTTTTCTTTGTTGGACACAATATTAATGAGAACTAACAGACAATAATGCCAAGGAAAGTATAGGGGGCGTTATTTGTAGCAATTAGAATATAAATGTGAAGAAAGTAAAGTGGACGTAAAGATAACTTGCCGCCGGCAGGGACCGAACCTGCGACCTTCGAATAACGCGTCGGATGCTCTACCACTGAGCTACGTCGGCGGTCATCCCCTCGTCCACTTTATGAAGTATATATGTGCATTTAAACCTTGGAGTGTTAGTCAGCGCCGATCGCAGCCATGACGACGAGTGTGGAACACTCTTTTTCTGCCTGTTGGGCGTCACGTAGCACATGATCTTTTCACGAGCTGGCAGCTGACGAATAATCCCTCGCATACTACCTACAAAAAGCATAATAAATTATTTAAAATAAATACACCGCAAGGTAACTATCCTTGTTGATATTATTTACACAGCAGTGCTTAGAAACATGGCATATGCTTTAAGTGCTGTCGAGATTTGAGTCGCAGAGTCGTCTACCAGGGCCGGAAGGTACAATGAAAAGTGAAAGTTGCGCACTCTCGTAAGGATGGAGCTCAGGTATTCCGGGTCATAGTTCACATTAACGAGAACTGTTTTCCTCCTGGTCCAGACATAGAAGAAACAATGATTCATTTGGCAACAATACATGGTGAATTGTACCTGACTATAGTAACCCCCCCCCCCTGCCTGACGTGGAAAGGAAATATCCATCATCCCCTTTCCTTACATCATATTTTCCACTTTCTATTAGAGAGGAGCAGTCTTCTATGCAGGGACACTTAATTATAGCATCTGTGCCAACTAGTCCATCAGGGTTTGCAGATAGGTATGGATCTCTTTGAGACACTATAGTTCCTGATCTTGCCACAATTAGACCAGTTTCTTGCTTAAATACTTCCCTGGCTAGAGGTTCACACTGTGTACCATGCACAATTGCCTTGTTGCCTTGGAAGGTAGGCTTCAGAAGGCGTGCTAATGCTTTTTATGGCAAAGTTTGCTTGCGCTTTGGAATTTTAGAGGTCATTGATGCAGTAATTCTTACTTTTCTGCTGCCTTCTCATACACTGTCACGTTGCTCCACTGTTCCTTTTGCAAATCTAAGCTGAGCATTTAGAGGTATGTCCAGGGTGTCGGAACGAAATGTTTTTCGTTTCGGTTTTAGTTTGGTTCCGACGCAAAAAGTTCCGTTCCGTTTCTTTTCCGGAACGAAAAAAAAAATATTCCGTAATGGTACGTAACGGTTTTTTTATGCAAAAATTTGAAGTTAAGGTAATCATAAAAAAACATTGGATTTGTGATGTAGCTACTTTCCCTCCTCTTAAGAAAGTGGGACAAGGGTAAAACACGCTCTTCAGGGGAGCGGAAATAACTGTACCACGAATTCCTACCAACTAGCACAAACCAGTATTAATTTCAAAGTCATAGTATTTATTTTCTCAAAAGGCAAATATGAACTGTTTTAGTGGGCTCAATGCTTTGAGTCAAGAGAGTGAGCACAATCTCAGAAGCAGCACGTCATTGAGTGTACTCTCTGATGTGCGAGACCGCTGTTCTGATAAAAAAGATCGCCAGGCCTGCGCGGAACACGCAGCACAGTCACAGCCAAAACTGGAGGAGGGGACTTAGTAGAGCCCGTTGTATTGTCTCTTGGGCCAACTAATACAAGTACACGTGTAAGGTCCCACTACGCCATAAATAATCATAATTTTTCTGCAGTAGCCAAGTTTGCACTAGGTCATTTTTCGTCATTCTTCGGAAAATCGTGGTACCCGCTACACATCTGTAAGGCATTATGTGCACTTTGTACTGTGGCCGATGATGATGAAGAATTATGACTGAGCACTTTGCAGTGGGTGCGAAGCAGTGTTGCGGCATGGGCGCCTCCATTCTATTCCAATGCCATTCCGGGGAATTTGAACTTACCGCAATTCCATTCCTTTCAATTCCTCGGAATGAAAAAACTTAGCCCATTCCCACTCCTGGAATGGCCTAGCAGCTAATTCCATTCCTGTAATTCCTCAACGTAGGAAAGGCACCTTGATAGTTTTATCGGGTCAAGAATGAACGCCCCACAAAGCTGATGTTCATCAGATGCATTAAGAACTGCAAAAATACGCAAAACACGTTACCAAGGCCGAGGGATATTAGCTTGGTGACATATCTCGTGCAGTATAACCACCCTACTAATTCCCATAGGGGCAGTCCTCCCGCTACCTATAGTATTTTCATGGTCAGCATGTTTGAACGAATGGTGATGTTTTATATTGTTTAAGCTTAAATGTGTTAATACTAAAATGACGACATAGCGTATTTTTATGCTGAAAAAAGATGTAGTCAAGAAGACTAAGCAGTTTTGCCGCGCGCCTGGAGCGGTCGTGAATACGGAGAAACTAAGATTTGGTTAATGGGGAACATAACCCTCCAGATCTGCTGGTATTAGTTGGAACAGTGCACCGCTCGCGCACCTTGTGCCTTTCCATCGAATACGGAACACTGGGCCGCACTGCTCGTCAGCACTCACGCTTGTCAAGCGCGCCTCGCAAGCATGGATGGGGTGAGGAGAACTTTCTGTGTTCGCCTGTGCGCAGGTATGCAATGTCTTCCTTGTCGCAAAAGGTTATTTACGTATGTCAGGTACTAAACTGCTCGTGAGATAAAGATCAGGCTGTGCATAGAGTATCGCCACTTTCGTTTTGGGGTATCAATGAGAACCAACGCGCAGGGGTAATTTGTTTCTCCCTTCAGTATCTCCTGGGATAATGCATTTGTTTGTACACTAACTTATGCCTAGGTTTGTAGTAGGCGCGTTGCTTATAAATGTGGCGTTCTTGTAATCAGCCAAACCATGTTAAGAATACTGCTTTATTGTTAAATTCGAGGCTCTAACTTACTAATGTTTGAAGTTTGAAAAACAGCACGTAGACGAAAACGTGCTCTATTTTCGGAAAAAGACGTAATTCCATTCCCATTCCATTCCGTACAAAAGGCTCTTAATGTCATTCCCATTACATTCCTCCAAGCTTTGTCCGCATTCCATTGCGGGGTCGCAAAAATGTGGAATGATTCCGGAGTCATTCCAATTCAGGAGTGGCAACTCCGCAACACTGGCGGGAAGCATTAAACCACACACTCTTTGCGCTATTAACATTGTGTGATTACTGGTTGTTATTTTACTCTTCTGCCACGCTATATTGCATATGTTAACATGATTCCTTGTCCGACATGACGCGTGTGTAGAATATTTTTGCGAAGGAGTTACAAGCAACAGCGTGGCACTGTGGTGGAAGACCCGACTGCCACGCAGAGGGCGCGGGTTAAAATCACAACGGATCTTAGACATTTGTTTCTCATTTAATTTTTTCTTATTTCACGCGATAGCGGTCACGGACACCGGCGGCGGTGGACAACTATGGCGCCAAATTCAGCTGTTGTGATCTCATAACAGCTTTCGCTGTAACAAACTTCTGCGCCGACGATGCCCTCTCCACTTTGGCCTGCGTGACAGGCGCGAAAAAGTCCACTTCCGTTAATATAAACATCTCTGGTTGCCACTGTTTTTGTTTCTCGCACAATTTCAACACATCTTTGCGTCGGAATTCCTGCCTGAGGTACGCGCTAAAACTGTACTCTGAGATATGCTCACATTGCATGAGCTCAGTTGTTCAGGATTGCGAAGTTTTCTTGTGAGCCGAAAAACGATTGAAAAAATTTCGGTTTTACTCCGGAACGAAATAATAGATAAAGTTTCGGTTACGTTTTCGTTCCGGTGAAAAATATCGTTTTTTTCGTTTTTTGCTTTCGGTTTTCGTTCCGTTCCGACACACTGGGTATGTCTACATATCTTTTGTTAAATTTGGCAGAGCACTCGCAGTTGTCAGGTCCTATATCACTGTGAAGGCCATGAGATGGTGCACTGCAATATTCGAGTCTCATTTGTAGGATCTACATGTGGAGCATTTAGTATTGTGTTTAAAATGGTACCCCGTACTAAGGCAAAACCTTTCAATGGACATGTTTCAAAGCTTTTCAGAAGTTAATTATGGTCCTTAAACATTTGAAATTCCAGATGACGTTGCCCCCTATTTGGTTTCTCAGACTCCATTCGTCTTCTTAGTGTGAAGTCCATTTCTTCTATTTGCCCAGGGAGTACATTCTTCTTAGTGCCACGATTCCACTCGGCACTCTATCAAACTCTGTCTTCCAAAGAAGAGCTCCTGGAACAAGAGTTGTTCCATTTATAAAAACCTTCCAGTGGCACGCATTGAAAACTCCTGCAATACTGATATTGATCTTAAAAAATGATGGTAATCTTCCATTAGGTGAAGTGCCGTAGACTAAAATTAATGCGAAATATTCATTGTATTGAATAATAGTTTAAATGAAACACATTTACACTTCATATTAGTAAGGTACACCTAGCTCTTCTCTGTAGCCAGAATACCTGTCATACATGTGCCTGAATACCTGCTCCGATACGCTATAAGGGGATGAAGTTGTAGTTTTGGTAATTTTATACGTCTTTGCTATCATGACTGTACAGTAGCTACGAATGGTTTATAAACTTCATTTTCTTTTATGAACACAATTTTATACAAACTTCTTAGTAATTTTTTACCCATTTTCAATGAAAAGAGTGCCAAAGGCAAGTTCAAAAATGTCGAAGTGACCTTGAAAAAAAGTGTGCGTAGCTAAAGCATGGTTCACAATAGTACGCAAGTTTTTTTTAGTTTATTTAGCATTTCGACAAGGGGCATCTCGCAAAACTGAAGTCTATAATTCAGACAGCCAAGTTGAGTGGCATTGTGATGCATAGGGTGGTAACATGTAAAACAACGTACCCATATGGCTGCAAGCCCGTGCTGCACCAGCCATACAAGAGCAGTCTCCTGTGACGACACTGCCGCTGGGTTGAAGGCAGACCCAAGCTTTGTGTATGGGTGCACTTAGTGCCTGGGACTTTTCAACGTCTCCTTTGATGAAGATGTAGTGCGTGGCTGTGTCCTCGTGTACAAGCAAGCAGCCTACTTTCCCACTTTCGACGTAGTTGTATGCTTCAGTGCTTTTGATGGCATTCATATATTCGAGGTCACATGCCTTCGTCTTTAAAAGGTAGTAGATAATGTGGTGTTCTTGAACAGGTGGCCAGAGCTTCATGTTCTCCTGCCAGTCCTTGATGTCCCCGAATTTGGGTGGACATAACGCATCTGCACAGAATACATAGCAGTGACACATAAGTAAACAGTACTTACACCAATGCCCTTCACATCATAGACACAGGTAATAGTTACTATTATTAAAAGCTCAAGCAGGGCCATAGCCAGGGAAGCAGTTTAGGGGGGTTCAACACCTTTCCTACATTCCTTCTCTTTATCTCTCTCTCTAAACACCACTCGCCTCCACCCCCCCCCCCCTAAGTTTTTACATCTTGTGTGTGTACACACATATACGCGCGCACATACAAACACACGCACGAGCATACATGAAAGGAATCTGAGACCTCCCCTCCCTCCCATATCGAAGAAAAAGTTCTGGCTACGCCCCTGGGCGCTGTCTCGGACAGCTAAATTTTCGCCATGTCTTCGCACAGCACGCTTGTAATAAGGGACATCGAGATCCGTCCGTGCACACTATCATGTTTACTAACGGTACTTCAGTTTCTTTGGAAAGCTTCATCGTTACCAAAGTCGCGCAGACAGTTTCCAAAAGGGATCGATGAACGATACTGCGGGGGAATGCTGTGATTACACGCTTTTGTGAGCAAGACACATGGCTGTAAGAGCGCTTGTGCAGGAAAAATCTCGTTCTGCAAAACTATCTGCAAAGCGTACGCTAATTATTACGTGATCCGCGCAGAAATGCCGAGTTCTCACAAAACTTAGTGCGCAACCTGCAGTATGCGGTACCAAATCATTGCTGTACTCTTTCGCAGGCTGCATGCCAATAATAGGAGATATTGCGACTCACGCGCGCACACAGCACGCCCGTTTTGTACAAATGTAACGGCGTACGTACCTGATGAAGTTGCTTCCGCAGTCTGCACTGCACGTGCTGTAGACATTCTGCACAGTCGAGTATGGTCTTCTCGACGTTTCACAAGGAAACAGCACAAATTTCCAGGCGAGGAAAAGCGCGACACATGCTTACCGTCGGACTGAAGTTGGGAAGTTTCGCGTTTGATTTGCGGAGCGTCTGCTAGCATGGCAGTCCTGGGTGTTGCTTCGCCGCGCTTGCGACAGATGGCGCGACGCGCAGTCTAAATATGGCGGCACGCATTGAATTCGCTGTGTTCTGGTGTAAATGCGCGCCGCACGTTGCGTTGGGATGCCTCGATGTGCACCAACATGCTTGTGTGAGCAGGACGCGCATGCATCGTCTGACACGACAGGAAAGCTTCTAAACATTGTATTTGATCTCGAAATAATAACAAAAATGCCTACCTAATGCGCCAAAACGGAAGTTCAAAAGTAGCCAGAAAGTAGTCATGGAGCCAACCTGAAATATTGATTTTCAGACGGTGTCGTAAAGTAGCAAATCTGGCGCAGTGTAGCCCCCAACGGCAACCCTGTCTTTGAGTACGCCGTGTCAAACTCTCAAGAAAAATACATTTCACACAAGGCTGCATTTATTAAATACTATACTGCGCTTTAAGCAACTACACAGGAAACGTTGCAGGCACGTTCCACACTTCTTATATCTCGGGATAGCCAGATCCAAGCCTAGCCGCCTCCTAGAAGCCGGTGTACTTGCAAACAAATTAAAAAAAAGACACTTGGGTCGCTCTGCGCTAGTACAGTGCAATCATTCTTGTGTTGTGAGACGTTCGATATCACCAACGGCAAGTGCAATGATGACATCATTAACAAAGCAGTTGATTCAGTTATTGAGCACGTCAGACTATACGTCACGCAAGAGGACACTGTCACCTTTCGCGATCATCTCAGAATACGGCACCAGTTGACATCGGCGGCGACACCTTCCCTGTTGCAGCTGCCGCGCACTGAGCACACTACCGCTCTCATATAGTTCACTGTATTGCGAATCGCAAGGTCGCAGCGGAGCGCCAGACGGAAGAACCAGCGTCGCAGGCTTCTCGAGCCGAACTGCGCGTGCCTGGCTTGCGCTATTCGCGCCTCGAGCGCGCGCCGCCCGTGTTTATTAAGGCGGAAGCCTTCGATGCCTCATCAAATGCGAAAATTGACCGTCTGCGGCGTCCCGCGGCGCCGGCGTCAACATGAGTGATGCTAACATGAGTGCATTCCACAGCCATTCGGCTGTGGAATGCACTTCCCGATTCTATTGTGTCCGAAAAAAATATCGATAAATTTCGTCAACTCATCATTTCACATTCCTCCGCATAACCTCGACAAAATGTATAACGCCTTTTTTTTCTCGTTGTGTGTGTTTTATTGGCTCTCTTATGTATGACTTGGTTATTTCTTCTTGCTCGTTCATTGTACTCGTATGTTTTTGTTTTTTTTACTGTGCATTACCTGCGCGTGTACGAAATGTGTCAGTTGACGTTTCTATAAATTGTATTAATTATTTACACCGTTGAAATACTCATTTTTACTTTTCGCCTCTACAGTTATTTTTAGCCATTATTTCAATGTGTTTAAAAAAGGATATGTGTGCTTTGAGCCATTTCATCCTGTATGATATGTATTCATTATATGTGCTCATGTATTTTTTGTGATGCCCCCCTTACCCAATGCCTCTAACGAGGCCTGTAAGGAATCTTTAAATAAATAAATAAACAAATATAATCGCGCGATGACGTCACCCCATGACGTCACAGACCGCCAAATGTGTGACGTAATCATGACGTCACGCGATGAAGTCATCTCATGACATCGTGACTTAGTAAAAGGTAGGCCGATCACGAAAGCAGTGGAAGACCACGTTAGGTGTGGAAATATTTCGGAGGGATGCGGGGGAGGATTAGTACATCGACTGATAAGAAGGAGGAGAAGATGGCTTTTACCTTCGAGCCGTCTTAGGTGAATGCATAAGGAACCCTGTGAGTTGTCTTTTTCTCTTCTTTTGCAGCCTGCACGAAGGCGCCGGATGAGTGTGCCGACCAGGCCCGTAGTGGGGGGGGGGGGGGGCTAGGGGCCTGGGCCCCCACCGAAATATTGGTGAAGTAGGTATTTTTATAGCAAAATAAACAAGGAAAATAGGTGTTTTTTCGCAAATAGTCAGTGTTATCAGCAAGTGCCCCCCCCCCCGCCCCCCCGAAAAAAATTCCTGGCTACGGGCCTGGTGCCGACATAGCGTCCGTACGTTGCGGCGTTGAGTGGCGCTACATCCTATCCTCAGTGCAGGTTAATCGACAGGTATCAGCCCCATTAACCTTTCCCATGTCACTTCTCTCTCTTAAAGGCGTGTAACACCGTCATCAGCAACACGCGGTAATTACCTTATTGATACGTCTGTACAGAACCTATCACTTTCTTGACTGCAAATGACAAAACACTAACAAAAATGTGGAGTAGTAATGATGTCCATCAGTAGCGTCTCTGATTGGAACGTCTGGCGTGTGTGTGTGCGTGTGTTTTAAATGCGAAGCATTTCTTAGCGAACCTCTGGCACTTTGAGCGTTTCTATCTACGTATCTATCTATCTATCTAGCCGCCTACGCCTGGGTGCTCTCATGATCGCCTCCTTAACTTGGTGAAGACCAAAATTTGCATGGGAGGGTGAGAGGATTTGACGAATATGATTGCCGGGTCATGACATGAATAACGTTAAAATCCTGTCGCGTACGTCGTCAAACCCTTTCCATTAGACACGTGTGGCACATACCCATTTACCAGGGGCGGCGGCGTACGGGTATGCACCACAGGTGATTGACAGTTTATATCTACCCAGGAACGGCGAGAACGGACATTGGTAACTTAGAGCGTTAAGGAAAACCAACAATGGCAGCGTTGACTCAACGAATGGAATGGAATGCATGAAAATTAGGATCCCTGCAGGAATCGAACCCAAGCATTCTGCGTGGCAATCAGGTATTCTACCACTGAGCCATGCCAGGTCTATAAACTGGTTTGGAAAAACAGCCTACGCAGGCGTAATATCGGTGCAACGCCAATTGTGGTTGTGGTGCTTGCTATCTAATTTTACAACAAAGCAATAAACACTACATGATACTCCTACGATGTGTACTCCTACGACACATGCATCATATCAGATTAACGTCTGTAGTTCCAGTGTTGGCTCCGCTTTTATTGCAGTCTAACAAACATTACGTTTGTATTCATATGATTTAGCAAGCTATATTGAAGCAATGCTCGACCCCGGAGGAATACATTAACGAAAGTTACATATGATATCCGCATCACCGCACCGTAAATTGCACTTAGTCCGAAAGAGCGACGCAGTGTCCACTTCATTTCTCACGAGGCTGGGCGATGGCCTCATGCTGACCGAGGATGATGCCAGATTGAGTGACAGCCGTTTTGTAGAATAGGCTACGTAGGCCATATACGCCCAGGTAGTCTACGAATACGACAAACACCATCCACTGATGTTGGTCCACGTAGCACTATCCAGGCCTACCAGCATCGACGGCCTATACCTCACCAACGCGAAGGGTGGCTTCAGGTTCCTACTTGTTGCCAGCTCTGTCGACAGCCGATTTGTCGACGAAATGACCGAGCATGAGGATGTAGATGCGGTCACTGACCAAGTCAAGGTGAAAAACACAGAGACGTTTCGGGACCCATACGGGTTCCTTGTTCACACTAAGCAGGCAAGAGCCGTGTGTCGCTTTTTTATGCTAAAATATGACGTAATGAACGGGTGTAGGTGTAGGAACCGAGGCATCCTAGAAATCCAACAGCTCTACTATACCACATACTTCACTACACATGGACCCCTCGTCACCACGATCACGACCGGATCCTATAACAAGTCATGACCAGCTGCTGGTGCTCATTGATCACGGTGATGATGCCCTTGTTCAAGAACTGTCAATAACTTCTTCCACACATGCACGCGAGTTCGTGAAACGTGCGTGCGTTCTCGGGACACATATGCGGCTCTTCAACATATATATCTGTGCGTATAAAATTTAAACATATCTTTAGCGCCATTTTGTAACGCGTCGCTCTGCAAAAAAAGTTACGCCACAGTCACCTACCCGCCACATGCTTCGCATAACATCGACTCCCACGGTACGTGGGATCTGCCGAATTTTTTTCGTTTTCATTTTATCTCTCTCTCTGTCCTCTTTATTACCCCTATTTTCTCACCGCTGTGCAGGGTAGCAAACCGGTCACTCGCGCCAGGCTAACGGGCTGCGTTTCCTTTTCATCTATCTCTCTCTCTTTTCTTGGGGTGGGGGGGCGTTTCAACCTTATTTTGTGCATGTTAGTTTGTGCGTTTGTATTTGTGCGTGTATATATACGCATGTAGCCGCGGGGAGGGGGGGAATTGAAACCTCCCCCCCCCTTCAGCCGCCCGGCTGCGCCAGTGATGTCCATGGTTTTTATCTCTTTACGATCTCTCCTAGTTAGTCAATTTGCTAAGCAGGCGAATAAATGTTAAGCACATCTGCATTAACTATACATTTCTAACTCTTCTGCATTAACTATACATTGACTGGTGTCACGTTCTTTTGGTGTTTCTAAGAGGGCCGCCATTCGGACGTGCTGATGGAAGTCATGCTGCCCGTGTGGTCACACGACAAGTGCGTGCGAGCCTACAAGAACTACAATAAAATAACTGCATCCATGCTCTGCGCTGGGTACGTGGAGGGAAAGAAGTCCTCCTGCAGCGTGAGTACGTTTTAGATGCGAAGCATCTTATGGCGGAGTTCAAATCGGAGGTGTGGTGGTGGTGTGCGGCGTGACCTCCCCTACTGCGCATGCGCGAACCCTCTCCACACACCTCCTCTCCCAAATTCCCCTTCTCCCCTTACCCTCCCACCTTCCCCTCCCCTCTCACTACTTCCCCTCTCCCACTTTCCCCCTCTCTCCTTCCTCTCCCCCTTCCACTCTCCCCTTTCTCTCTCCCACTTTCTCTCCACCTTCCCTCCCCCTCTCCCCTCTCCACTTCCCCTCTGAAACGCGGGCTCGACATGCCGAAACGCTGCTTCGCATCGCCTCATGGTCCCCATTAGCGGAGATGGTGTAATTTTTTCAAAGTCAGCTTTGTTATGTTATGTTATGTATGTTATGTTATGTTATGTTATTTATGTTATCCAAGCACCAAGCGTATCACAATAGCGCAGGCTGCGTCCACTCTGAGTTTTAAATTCCGTGTTTCCCTGCAAACCGCTAATTCCCCTCCTTAAAGAGGTAATAAATAATAATATCTAAGGTTTAACATCTCAAAACCACGATATGATTATGAGAGACGCCGTAGTGGAGGGCTCCGGAAAATTAGACCGCCTGGAGTTCTTTAACGTGCACCTAAACCTAAGTACACGGGCCTCAAACATTTTCGCCTCCATCGAAAATGCAGCCGCCGCTGCTCCTTAAAGAGGGTAAGGCGTGTATGTACAAACAGAAGACAAACAGAAGACAACCACACAAGATCGAGTGAAAGTGGGGGGAAAGGACAGTACTCATCTGTGCATGATCAGGTATGGTGACGTCGCCTGTGAAATGCCTGCGGAACTACGTTAGAGATAACTACTTAGGCACTTAATTTTGTCTTTATGCAAGTGAATCGAAGCTTAGTTCACGTATGCGCTTCCACCGCTATGGATATACGCCAAGCCTTGGCTATTAGACACCTTTTTTTCTTTCTTTCGTCCACGGTATAAAAGTGCGCATTTTTGGAAACTTGGCGTGCATTTACAATTTGACAGTGCGAAGACTAGATGGCGATTAACAAGCTTTCATGCTTCACTAACTCAACAAGCTCAATTTTCTATGCTCCGTCTACGAAATAGCTGAGAGACGGAGAAGGATGCGAGCACCGGAGGAAGGGGAATCAGGGAACGCATGGCCGGAAGGGCAAGCTACGATGAATAAGAATTCATCGTAGCTTGGAATGAGGAACCTGCCTTCGGCACACGTATTCTAATAATGGTAATAATATCTAGGGTTTAACGTCCCAAAACGACTATATGATTATGAGAGACGCCGTAGTGGAGGGCTCCGGAAATTTCGACCACCTGCAGTTCTTTAACGTTCACCTAAATCTAAGCACACGGGCCTCAGACATTTTCGCCTCCAGGCACACGTAATCTTCATTTTTTTTATTTTGGATTGGCGTAGTGATAATGACTTCGTTGGTAATCACCAATGATTCAGTGAGTCCACATTACTTAACATGGGTGCCGCCATGTTTGTTTGGGGCAAAGCTTTCGGGGGAGGCTTTGCTAAATTCCAGACGAAGCGTGCCCGACGCAAAACTCCAACGCTGGTTGTGTCTTCCGCATGCGCATTGGCTTGGACGCTATTTCTTCGGGGCCCCATTTTTTCCGGTCCTTATTCGAAAACTTCCTCGCGTTTCCAGCGATGCACAAACGTCGCCGGTGGACGCCAAAAACACCAACGGGCAGTGCCAGAAAGCATAGTGAGCACGATCGTCACCGAGCGTCGCTTCGTCACTTCTGGTATGCGCCATCGGTATGCGAGGGCACCCACTGACGCTGTCGCAGCCGACTGCCATGTTTCGTTGCCCTTGCGCCCGCTCAGTTCGGTCTCAAGATGCGAGTTTGTGCAATTTTCAGTTGCAGGTGAAGCAAGTAGTCTTTGAAGCTTACGAACAGGGAGCAAAGCGTGGGGATGTTCTCTTTGCCGAAAATGATTCTCCGAAATTTTGAACCCATACTGCTTTTTTTTTAAATACCAAGTGACACAGTACAAAGCGGTACTCTCAAGTGACATAATTTATTCAGTCACTCCACTCTCTATACAGAAAAGATACCAGAAGGTCATGCGTAGTGTATACTATGTGCAGCAACCACCACCACTTGATAAACAAAGCGCACTGGTGATACCGAATCCAAAAAGGAAAATTCAGTGCTAAACAACAAGGAACACTAATGCACTGTGAATCCAATGAAAAAATCCACAGCATATCCACGGGGTGAATGATGATGAGTGGGCCGAAGCTCCGGAGGGAATCATCGGTAAACTGTGAATACTCCGAGTAATTCGCCCAGTATATGACTAAGTAAACACGTGAGAACACCGTGTATATATTAAACATCAAACTTTTATTGTACTGTTGGTTTACGTGGCCTCTTCATTACAACGGTCCCCCTAGCGTACGTCGCCGCACTAAATCGAACGATTGCCTTCCACCAATGACACGTGCCATATGTGAATCTTCCGTGAATTCTGCCCAGTACATCATCAACGACGTGATATCGGGCGCGTATATACTAAAGGGTCGATGAGGGTCATGGCGACTTGCAGATCACTTTAATTTTACATGTACGCTGTGAATTTTTATTGTTTAATCACGCACAGGAGAAATCTCACATAGGCACTACTTTGGAGGTCAAAATCCAGTGCCTACATATACGGGGTGGTCAGTGAACGGTTGTGCAGCGCGAGCAGTCGGTTTTTAAAGACGATAGTCTTTCTTGGGGAATTTAAACGCAAAAATTTTGGTCTGTCTGTCTTTCTGTTTGTCGGCACGTCACTCGATTCAGCCACCCGGCCAAACTTGAACCACTTGATACCGCCCACCCATCTTGAACTGGTACGGCTGTTCATACTTGTGCACGTTATCGATCCAAAAGTAAATATTACGCATATCTGAGGCGCAACATCATTAGGTAAATATTAGGTGGTGTGTTCCTTTAATAGAAGATACATAGATACGCAATTTTAAAGACCCTAGTTTCTTAAGCTGCGCTGAAAATGCGACTGCGCTGACACTTGTCATCTCAGTGCCCTTTGCACAAGCTCAGGTTGTGTTTCGGTTTCGGTTCAGTATTGCGTTGTACGAATGACAGGGGCGCCGCTCTGGCATTCCTGTTTTACCCAGGCGACGTGTAAATAAGAGTTTGTGGAGAGTACTCGTTGAGTGCGGACGTTTCTTCTCCTTCGGCGCATCTCGCCAAACCGCGTGTTCGGGCTGGCCGGCGTCGCCGCCGGTCGCGTCGGTCACCGCCGGTCTTCGCCTGCCGCTGCGCCGGGACTACCAGCGCGCAACACAGCACTCATGTTTCCCGACGTACTGCCAGATGGCGTCCATATCTCACGCAGCGCCACTTCTATCGTCTTTAGACGACATTTGCAGCGAAGCACGCAGATACGCGGCCAATTTTTTTCAATCAAGAAACTCGCTAGCAGACGCTGCCTGCGTCGGCCTCGCGAGGCGAGAAGGGGGGGGGGGGGGGGGGGGTACTAGAGCACGCATCTGCAACGCAGCGAGCGCGGAGCGTCGGCGTCGCGAGGCGAGAGAGGGGTGGGGGGACTAGAGCACGCATCTGCAACGATGGATGGATGGATGCTATGAGCGTCCCCTTTAAAACGGGGCGGTGACATGTCTGCCACCAGGCTCGAAGGCGAAAAAAAAAAGAAAGAAGAAAAAAAACTTCCTTGTTTCATGTTGTCGTAATGCCTTATCTACATTGATTAAATCTATGTTATTATACCAAAAAATATAAATTCACGGTCCATCTCTCTGCCTCTTAAGGCAGAATGACCTTTTCTTTTCCCCAATTATTTATTTTTGTACTTTATCTCTACTTTTCTGCCACCAACACTCCAACCGTCTCTTACTTATTTCTATCGCGGACGTGTTCAGCCCTCCATCGTTGTCCCTAAAACCCAAGGCCTCATGTAGACTCGTGCCCACACGTACACCTGGGTGAATATCGCCACATTCAATCAGTACATGTTCCATCGTTTCCTTGGTTCCCCCGCAGCATGTACATTGTTCTTCTTCGTTACTGAATCTCGCTTTATAACTACGCGTTCTAAGGCAGCCCGACCTTGCTTCAAACAGTAAAGCGCTTCCCCTTGAATTATCATAAAACCTTTCCTTCCTTATTTCGTTTTTTCCTTTTCGGTAGTTACTCAGAGCCGGCTTCTTTTCCATCGCTGTCATCCAATAAGTCCTCTCCGCCTCTCTGACCTTCCGCTTAATGCTCCTTGTTGCCATATCGCCCGCACTGCCAGCCGTATATTTACTGGTGAGCCTCCTAGTTCTTTTTCTCCACTGCGTGTCAACGCTTTTTCTATACAAATACCTGAAAACCTTCTCTGCCCATCTACTCTCCTTCATTTTCCTCAGCCTCTCTTCGAATCTCATTTTGCTCTGCGCTTCCCTCACTTCAAAGCCTGTCCATCCCATATCACCCTTTACCGCCTCATTTGTCGTCTTCCCGTGAGCGCCCAACGCGAGGCGGCCCACCGTCCTTTGATTTACATCCATTCCTGATTGCACCTCTGACTTCATGCACACCACTGAGTTCCCAAATGTAAGCCCCGGAACCATCACACCCTTCCACAGCCCTCGAAGCACCTCGTACCTATTGTATCCCCATAAAGCTCTGTGCTTCATAATTGCAGCATTCCTCTTTCCCTTTGCTACCGATGCTTTCTCTTGTACCTCCATATATCTATCCCCCTCATTTACCCATACCCCTAGGTACTTGTACTCGCTTACCCTCGGTATTTTTTGGCCCTGTATTAATACCGTATGGTCTCCGTGATCATTGAATACCATCAATCCACATTTTGTTGCACTAAATCCTAGTCCCAGAGCCTCACACTCCCTTCCGCATATATCTGCCAGTCGCTGTATATCATCTTGACTGTCCGCAAATAAGACAATATCATCAGCATAAAATAGACCTGGAAGCTTCTGCTCAACCATCGCTCCGGCCTGTTTGTGTGACAAATTAAATCCAATGTTGCTACCTTCTAGCGTTTTTCCATCCTCGCCATGTACAGCATGAATAACAGCGGGGACAAAGGGCATCCCTGTCTCAGCCCCTTGCTAATTTCAACGCTGTCCTTGCTACTTATTCCTTCCCATTCTATACAAACTGTATTTTCTCGGTATATTTCCCTCAAAAGCTGTACACAGTCGTCACCCATGCCCACTTCCTTCAATATATCCCACAAAATTTCCTGATTAACGTTGTCATACGCCCCGGTGATATCTAGATAAGCTACGTATAAGGGCCTGTTTTCTATTTTAGATATTTCTATACACTGGGTAAGAACAAACAGATTATCGTCTAACCGCCTGTCGATTCGAAATCCATTCTGAAGTTCTCCCAAAATATCATTTTGTTCTACCCACGCTTCTATTTTTAATTTTACTGCCTGCATCACCAACCTGTATAGCACCGATGTAATTGTTAGCGGTCTATACGAGCGAATGTTATCCTTTTCTCCCTTGCCTTTATAGATTAAGGTCATTCTACTTTTTCGCCAACTGTCTGGTATTTCCCTCTCCTGTAAGCACTTTTCTACAGCTTTCAGCAGTGCTTCTTTAGTGTTATGTCCGAGTTCGTTAATGAGGCTGACGGGAACCCCATCTAAGCCCGGAGTAGTGCGCTTAGGAATTTTTCCTTCGGCCTTCTTCCAATTGAAATTCTCTAGTACTACATCTTCGTCGGTTGCACTGCTTTGCGTACTTTTACTCACCGGGGGAATCCCCTGGGGGACCTTTTTAAACGAATCGGCCGTTATCTGTCGGATGTAACCTAGTGCTTCATATCCTTCCAATTTATTTCCTCCTTCATCTACCATATGTTGCATTGTGACAGACTTCCTACCCAGCGCTTTTAGGTGGCTCCAAAATATCCTAGGCGCGGCCTTCTTCTTTTCGCGAATCTCTGTCATCCAGCGTTCACTTTCACCTTTAATTTTTGCCTCGACTAATTTCTGCACAATGGATTTTTGCTCTAAATATATTTCCCATATTTGGTTGACTTCGTCCTGTGGCCGCTTCTCCTTTTTTGCCTGTCTGTGCTCCCGTGATGCCTGACGTCGCATCTCGATCGCTTCCCGGATTTCTTTGTTCCACCAACTTTTTGGCTTTTTCTTTCCTTTCCAACAAATAGTTTTCTTCTCTATTTCCATTTCTTTCGTGATTACATGTAGCAGCTCACTATACTTCCAGTCTTTGCCTGGTAGTTCGTCTACTTTTTCCTCGACTCTTGCGGCTATATTTGTTATTTGTTTGTCATTTAGATACGAGCTGCCAAACTTTGATTCTATGTTCTTATTTTCAGTTTTATATCCCATTTGTAATATTATGCGTTTATGATCACTACCCAAGCTGTTAATGCCTTCTTCGTCTATTCTCATCTCTCTAAGTTTGTCATATATTCCTTCTGTCATGAGACAGTAATCAATGCTCGATTGCCTGTTTCTGACTTCCCACGTGATCTGCCCCTCACAATTAGGCCCCACGTTAACTATCTCAAGACTATGTTGCTCGCAGAGATCTAGCAATAACTTGCCATTGGTGTCTGAATATCCGTCAAGGTCATGAATGTGAGCGTTCATGTCCCCTAGAAGGATTATTTCGGCATCATGACCAAATTCTTTAATATCGGTGCTTATGCATTTCACTATCTCCAGATTCTTTTCTCTGCAGTTATTCCCTGTCCACAAGTAAGCTACACCTAGCCACGTTTTCTTTCCACCTACTGTGCCCGAAACCCATATGTGCTCTGAACACGTTTGTTTCACTCTCTCCCATTTTGTTCTGCTATGAATTAGCATTCCAACCCCCCACCTCTCCTTTCTGATGTGATCCTGTTACATCCTTCCCAAACATAATTTTCAATATGTGGTGGCTCTTCCAAGTCTCTAAGGTGTGTTTCTGTAACCGCATAAACACCTATCTGTTCCTTGTTTAACTGTCCCTCAATCTCTAACCATTTTGCCTTTTTTCTGCCACCCTGCATGTTAATGTAACTAATTGCAACACGCGCCTTCTCCCTTCTTTTACCTTTTCTCTGTTTTTTTCCTATACTACCTGTCAAAGAGTCCCCCTGGTTGTTTTCCTTATTACAAGCTACCATGGGCACCGAAGGGCCCGCGTGCCCCCCAAAAAAGCTACTGCACGTCCTGCAAGACGCCAACCCACCTCATGGCCAAGCCTGCTATCGAAGTGTATTCCGTCTCTTCGAAAACCACCCCACCTGTGCACCTCTCTGTTTATTTCCACTACCTCGATGCCTTTCTCTCTACTCATCTGCCATATCTCTTTGTTTGCGTCGACAACCGCTCTTTGCAGGTTGCCGTCACGCACCGGTACCTCCGGTATTGTGCATACCACTATCTGCACCTGAGGGGAAATGGCGCGCATTTCATCGACCCCTTTCGCCAATGTGGTCGCTAGTTCGGCTGATTCGTTACTCAAGACGTCGTTTAGACCTCCCGCGATTATCACGAGGTTACGTCCATTAGACTTAGCTGCGAGTTTTGCGTTAGCTTGTCTCATCACTGATCCCAGCCTATGGCCCGGGAACTTCCCTATTAAAACTCGTTTGTCGCCTCTCACCCTTTCCTTGACTGCTTCTGCGCATGTAGCTAAATTCGAGTCCCCGGCGATTATCACGTGATCCGACTTTTCTGCTGGACTCTCCCGCACCTGGCCACTGCACCTGTTACTAGCGCGTGCTACTGCTGTTGTTTTGTCCCCTCCCGTTCCCAAGACTACTTCGCGGAAGGTGGGTCCTGTGACCCTTGCACCTGTCTTTTCAAAACCTGTTTCCCCCTTCGCGCCTACTACTGTGGGGGTCGATGCCCCATTGTTCCCGCTGTCGCCTGCTTCCCTGTTCCCCATGGCTACCTTTGCTGGCATGGCTACCTTTGCTCATTCCTCCTCGGCTGACTTAAGCCTTTCCGCCATAGCCATCGTTTTTTCCCGCTCTGTCGCTACCGCTTTCTCCAGGTCGGAGATTCTCACCATGAGCTCATTCTGGGCGGCCATCATTATTTCCATCTTCGCCTCTAACTCGCATTGCTTACACTTGGCGTCAGCTCTCTCTGTCGTCTCATCCTCACAAACCTCTATTTTCCGCCCCATTCCGCATCCTGAACACTTTACGGTCTTTTTGACCATGTCTATAGATCGTTCACGCGGCAGATTAGATACACTTAAAGCCAAATGATATCAAAAAACTCCGCAAGTATGTTACACTTCAAAGCACCCGTGCACCTTTCAGCCACGTGGTGGCCGAACAAACAAATATTAAAGAAAAAACACCCGAAGCGACTGTCACACCACTTTGTACCAACAGTACAAAGTTGTAAGCTCTATTAAGCTGCAATCTAGTGGCTTAACTAAAGAAACAAGCTCGAATCATGCAAAAAAAAAAAAAAACCACTTATCTGACGCTGTCATTCCGGAGCCCACGAAAAACACGTCCGTCCTCTAGCAGCACCACCACGATCTCCCAGCGAGCGCCTGCGCGCCATCTAGGGATCTTTCTGAGAACTAGAGGTGGCTACGACAGCACCATCTAGTGAACACTATGTAAGCATGTTTCATGTTGGCTACCTTGTGCTTCCGAGCAAAACTAGCGCCGTGGTGTACCCAGAAATTCCCTAGTCAAGTTGACGAGAGTGACGAGAGGCCGAGTTGAAACTTGAAGTTAGAGGCACTTGATGACGTGTCTTCTTTAAAGATTTTGTGTATCTGTGTCATGCTTTGTTGTGTTACCTCGCGAGTGTTCGCTTAGAAGTGACTGAGATTGCTAAGACTACCAGCAGCCTCAATTACGACGTCATCGACTCTGCTGTCAGTTTGGATGAAGTGCGAAAGGCAGGGACAGAAAAGGCACACATACAACCACACATACTGCTCTACGTGTGGGTGTATGTGTGCCTTTTCTGTCCCTGTCTTTCGCGCTGCTCCCTTAAGTTATGTTGAACCAACTAGCCAACAAGTTCACTCTTCAAGGTATCAACGGTGTTCCAATGTAAGCGCCTGGTATAACTCAGTGCGCTCCAGAATGAGGGATTTGCCTTGTTAAGCTTCACCGCTGCACAGTGGCGTTATGCGAAGAAAACTAAACGTCACGCTGTGAACCTCTAGCCCTTCGTGGCCGAGAAGGGTTCGCTGCCGCAAAGTGGTTGATAAAACATTTACGGCTTCGAAGCAACTTAAAGGAATCAGTCATATCTCATGAGACTGTCCGAGACGTGTGAATATTAAAGTTTACAGGCGTATTTTCGATTTGTAATAATGGATATATCGAGTTATTTCGCGATCCCCTTCGAATCCGATGTGTCCGACGGTCTTCAAGTGAGGTGAAACATGAGGCACTCGAGAGCGTGCGTTGCGTTAAAATGTCCGTGTATGCCCTGCTTTATGTTACCTCGCGAGTGTTCGCTTGAATTTATACAGATCGTTAAGACTATCAGCAGCGCTAAGAAATTATTCCATCATCTGCGCATTTATTATTTGACCTGAAATGAGCTGGCGTTTGAAGTAGAAATCCGTAGTGGCGCCTCGTCGCAATTGCGCAGCAAGTTCACTATGCGATACGCTTCAGGCCATCTGATTCATTGGTATCTTGTAATAATATCTGTTGGCATATTTAAGGTTCTCCATGACACTATTCCAAGCTATTCCAAGAAGTGGCTTGGTCTGTTCTCTAATGTAGAGGTTTGCTGCTAATTTCGTTTGCGTGGCAGGTAAAAGAATTGAAGAAACCTTTGCTATGCACAATTGCGCATTTATTAGACGTTTGGGTGCTCGTACGGTGACTAGAGACGGCGTGGGTGCATTTTTTGTAATTAAAGAAGACAAAGCATCGGGTAACGTATGTGGCAGTTACGATTTCCCTACTGGTGGGCTTCGCTGCACAACGAACTGTCGATGCACAGTACATGCTTTGTGGCATAACACAAGTGCAATGCCATAAAGCTGACTATAGTGAATCTGTCATCTTGTAGCACGTATATATAATGTAAATATATAGTGCATTGAATCCAAGGGGCAGTGCAAGCATGGCGTAAACAAGCAGGGTACGAGTCAAAATATGGGCGGCGTGCGCAGCACAGATTTCTTTGCGCTCCACAATGAAGGAATTGCTTCGTAAGTTTTACCGCTACACAGGGGTGTAATGCGACGAAAACTAAATGCCACGCTGTGAAGCTTGCTACCTGTGGCTGCAATTAGTTGCCGGAAAGATGTATCGCCAGGTTGCTTCAGTGGCGCAAAGTGTTGTCTGGTCCGATACGTACACGTTTCACACGAGCAGGTTGATGAAAAATAAGTAATGGGAAAACTTTAACGGCTTCACAGCAGCTTTAGAACGAACAATTGTCTCGAGGGACAGTCCGAGACGCATGAATATTTTCTTATATATACTGAGTATGTGCAGCACAATGAAACGATAGACAGGAGAAGACACATAAAGGACATAGACTGGCTATGTCATTTATGTGTCTCCTCTTGTCTTCGTTTCATTGAGCTGCACATACTCAGTATATATCGAGACATGTACCAACTATATTTAAGCTTCAGACAGACATTTTATGCATTTTTAATTACGGGTATATCGAACTATTTAGCGATGCCCTTTGATTACGATGTATGCGAGTTTTACTGTATATACACTTAGCCGGCAGTGTGCATTCGTAACACATTGGTCGGTTCAGCGAAGTATTATGTGGTGAGGAGCATTAATTTTCCTGGCGTAAACAAATACTTTTTTTAAATGCGAAGCATTTCTTAGCGAACCTCTGGCACTTTGAGCGTTTCTATCTATCTATCTATCTATCTATCTATCTATCTATCTATCTATCTATCTATCTATCTATCTATCTATCTATCTATCTATCTATCTATCTAGCCGCCTACGTCTGGGTGCTCTCATGATCGCCTCCCTAACTTCGTGTAGACCAAAATTTGCATGGGAGGGTAAGAGGATTTGACGAATATGATTGCCGGGTCATGACATGAATAACGTTAAAATCCTGTCACGTACATCGTCAAACTCTTTCCACTAGACACGTGTGGCACATACCCGTTTACCACGGGCCGCGGTGTACGGGTATGCGCCACAGGTGATTGACAGTTTATATCTACCCAGGAACGGCGAGAACAGGCATTGGTAACTTAAATGCTAGAGCGTTAAGGAAAACCAACTTCGGCAGCGCTGACTCAACGAATGGAAAAAATGAAAATTAGGATCCCAGCAGGAATCGAACCCAAGCATTCTGCGTGGCAATCAGGTATTCTACCACTGAGCCACGCCAGGTCTATAAACTGGTTTGGAAAAACAGCCTACGCAGGCGGAATATCGGGGCAACTTCAATTGTGGTTGTGGTGCTGGCTATCTAATTTTACCAGAAAGCAATAAACATTACATGATACTCCTACGATGTGTACGCCTACGATACAGGCGTCATATCAGATTAACACCTGTAGTTCCAGTGTTGGCTCCGCTTTTATAGCAGTCTAATAAACATTACGTTTGTATTTCTGTGATTCAGCAAGCTATATTGAAGCATTGCTCGGAATACACTAACGAAAGTTACAGATGGTATTCACATCACCACACCGTAAAGTGCGCTTCGTTCACCAGAACGACGCAGTGTCCTCTTCATTTCTTACAAGGCTGGGCGATGGCCTCAGGCTGACCGAGGATGATGCCAGGTTAATTGACAGCCGCTTTGTAGACTAGGCTACGTAGGCCACATACGCCCAGGTAGTCTACGAATACGACAAACACCATCCACTGATGTTGGTCTACGTACCACTATCCAGGCCTACCAGGCCAACACCACCTAAATACTGAAGGCCTCCCCACGCTGCAGTGACGTCACGGAAGTGAGATCGGCCTGGTAGTTGGCTTCACTGCGCCGAAACGGTTGTATCGAGTTCGCTACCGGTCTCTTCGCATGCAAACAGCCTGTGAATTTAAATTTACCCTCACAAATGCTTCTTATGCAATAGGTTTTCACATAACCTATTTCAATAATGTAGTTTTATTTCTGATTCGTACAAAGTGCTCCCGCGGACCACTGGCTGTCGGCATGCAAACCCACCATCCCATTTTTTTTCAGACATTTATGTAAACAATCGTAAGATTTCTTTGTTTTTTTATTAGTTTTTCCTGACAACCGTTACCGATGGGGCATTTAGCAAACACACGTATTGCTGGTATGACTTCGATACTTCGAGATTTGATGCAGAAAGTATTTTGAACTTGACTGATGCAGCAATCTCTAGTAAGGCATTCATAAATACAAACGAAAGTCAACTTTCTCATTCATTTATTACACTTTCAACAGTTCAAAATGAACATGGCATAACAATACCTACAAACAAATCATTTCACATGCAAACAAAACAGTACAAACTATTACCAAACAACATATGCTTGTTTGCATATGCAGCTTCTTACAAAACAACATGGCCTGCATATGCAGCTAAAGAAGGTCAAGGCTGCAGTGTCTTTAGCTTTCGCTTTTTTTCTTGTTTACTGGCCGTAAGCTTGTCATTGTTCTGTTTACACAGATTACTTAATAAAACATTCGCAGCCGCACTAAGAATATACTTCATGACGAGCTGTGGTGAATGCCCCCGATCACAAGTGTCAAGGTCTTCATCGCTATCAGTAAGCGATGACGTCAAGGCAACAAGAAGCTCTTTTTGCTTTGGAGAATCATAAAACTCAGTCGCGTTTTTCTCGCTTACGAGTTGCTCAAGCACTATTTCCATTGTCAAAACTGCCTGCACAACTACAGGTTGAGGAAACTTGAGGCCACCTCTCGTGGCACTGGCAATAAGTGAAAAATCATCATTCTCAAAACTTTCGTCTTCTAAAACAAGATTGTCCTTGCAGGAGGTACATGCAAGCTTTTTTACAGCTGCATGTGCACAGTAGCCTGCCACATAAGTAATGGCAGGAAGCATCGGCTGCTTCTTCTTGATGTCTTGCTCTCTTATGGCAACACCAAACCGCTTCATATACTGTGGGTCGTTAAGAGAGCCACATGGGGTTAGAACATCTAGATGAGGGAGTTCGGGGAGCTCCAGCACTTTTTGCAATCTGAGCTTGTGCTCCGACTCGTATATCTGCCGTATAGACACGTGATACTGCGCTCCCGACAACTGCCGATATTTTCCAAATCTGTCCTCTAGGCAGTCGGTTTGGAACTTTCCCAGCAACACGTACGAGAAGCCGAGCTCTTCAATGCAGTAGCGGGTTACTTCTACAAGAGCGTGACAAGTGTGGCGGAATGCACTGTGTGTTTCGCGAGTCAGGTGGCCTGCATCATGCTTTAGACTTTCCCAAAATTCTAGCCAGTCAATTACACTGTTGAGGAAATCGATCTGAGGGGAAGACAGACTTCTCACAGGCTCTTGAAAGCCATCGCGTAGGCGCTGGCCCTTGTGAGGCGTTTTGACGTTTACGATGTTCCACCAAGTCAAGATGATGCGGATAAATTCAGCTGTGCCTTTGGCATGTTGAAGTTGAGCTAACTTGGAACTTGTGAGTGCTGTAATAGTTGAAAGGTTGAAAATCTTCAGGGCGAGGTTGACATTCTGGCGCTCCAAGTTGGATGGATTTAATGCTTTTAAAGATAATGTGGGCGCCAACCGCAAGAGCTCATTGCTTTCCTCTTCATGTGCCTTCCTCAAAGTGCCAAATGATGCTGTTAACACTTGTCCATCACTGGAAAGTTCAGTTATGTCGGGAAAAAACATGCAAGTCCCAGGATTACGTTGATTAAGCCAGTTGTTACGGATACACTTGAGAATGTGAACACTGTCCAAAACAAAGAACAAAGGTCTTGAAGGATCAGATGGGTGTGCATAGACAATATTAAATTTGGGGGGATCAGAAAAAAAAGACATTGCTTTGCGGTTAATGGAATTATTATCAGAAATAACTGCGATCACCCGAAGTCGAGCATCTTCTAGCTCTTTAATGAGGCGCCTGATAAAGCAGTGCAAGTCCTTCGCCTCGAGTTTTGCAACAGGTAGAATATGCACAACATCTTTGTTGGATGACAAAAGGCTCTGAATCATGAAGACGTATGCTGTCCTTGCAGCAATGTTGCTGTTCGTAGCTGCACCTGTGACAAAGCCACCTTTATATTCGAAGTAGGACTGTAAATGTATCTCGTCTATCATGAGCGTTACAGTCCGTTCATGGTCCTTGAGTGCTAATGCCATTTTTTTGGCATACGACAAGTACAAATCATCTTGTTGCTCCAAAGAAGGACTAATGTTGTATGTGGCACAAACACGCCTAATAGTGTTTGGATGAGGAAGCCTCAACTTCGATGTACTTCGCATGAACTTGTAAGCGTGTGGCGATATTGTGAACATAATACTGGCGAACACAAGTAAGTCGGCTGGATACGTCGCTCCATTGGTCAAAACAATCTCAACTTGCTGCCTCAGAAACTTCATCACTTCTGCCTGCCAGTCAGACGGAAACTGTAATGATGACAGTTCTTCTAAGTGTGCCAACATACGTCGCAAAAGAAGTTCAACACTTGCCTCATCATTTTGGGAGCATTTTACAATTTCCTCAACGCGGTCAAGTGTATCACCAAGTTGTCTAATGTCCGAAATTGAAACAGGGAACACAACGGTGCCTACCTTTTCAATCCGTGTCTCTCCAAAGTATACTTTGAGACAGAGGTCGGCACATACAACTATAGCACAACGCACTACCGGCGCATCTTGAGGCACAAAGTTCAAGAACCACACACTGTCTTTCACGATCACCTTGCTCCAGAAGTCTCCCACCAAAAGCTTGTCCGTGTGACACAAGAGGTCCTCGAGAGAGGAGATGGCGTTGCTCTGCTCTTCCTCTTGTTGAGTGATGAGTGACTCTTGCAATGCATCTTGCAGCGCTTTGGCCTCCATACGAGCCCGTTTTTCTTCTGGGCCTTCGCGGGCTGCACTTTTGTCTTGAGAAAGATACGTGGGGCAGCCAGGGAAAATGCTTGGAACAGTTCCCGGCTTTAGACGCCTGAGTTTAAGCGGAACTTCAATCACTTTGCCAGTGACCGTGTCCGTGTAGCTCGTCGAGGTGACGAAGTCACTCGGGTGAAAGTGCTTTTCGCAGAGCTGGAATCAGACAGAACGTTACATGTAAATTAACGACAGAAATACCGAGCAGTCTCCACAATTATGCGACCGCAAAAGCAAATATGAGAGCAACGTAACAGGAAAGAAAAGGCAGACTTCCTTACCACTGTGTACTTTGATGGCGCAAAATCCTTACGCGGCACGGCGCGCGTCCACGCTGTTCTTTCAGCGGCGCCGACGGGGAACCTGTAGACGCGAACGGTGGGTTCTCCGGCATAATTAGATTTGCAATTGGGCGCACAACAACAGCCAGGCATACTGCTTGGTAGTTAATGCATGCCGTGGCAGCAATACTATACTGAGTTGCGTGACAGTGACAGCTCGTTTGCGACCGCCACTAAAACAACGTGGTTTGAGCACAATGTGGCCAGAGCACAGCACACACTTTCCGCTACAAACAGAACTTTGAAGTTTTGAAGGCTGAAATGCAGCGCCTTTTGTAACATACATCATGCACAACGGTAGTAATCAAGCCATGTAGCAAGAAAAAAAAAATTTTTAGCGAAGGATGAGACTACCGGGGCAAGTTTTTGTCAACTTGGTTCCTGAAAAAAGCTGCCGCAGTCGGGCTCGAGCATGCGATTGGCCCCGCATTAGTTCACAGCCGTAAGCCGTGGCAAGCCATGTCACTCTCTCGTCGTTTTAGTCGGCTCCCTCGACCTCCCCTACCCTCCTCTCAATCCGCCGCCGATCTGACTGTGGTGACGTCAGGCTGTTGAGGGGAGGGGACGGGAAGGCCTTCTCTAATCTAGGTGGTGTTGACCAGGCTCGATGGCCTATACCTCACCACCTCGCCAACGCGGAGGGTGGCTTGAGGTTCCGACATTGCGTCGGCTCTGTCGACAGACAATTTGTCGACGAAATGACCGAGGCATCCACGAATTCCAATAGCTCTACTATACCGCACACTTCACTACACATGGACGCCTCGTCACCACGATCACGACCGGATCCTATGACTAGTCATGACCAGCTGCTGGTGCTCACTGATCACGGTGATGATGTCCTTGTTCAAGAACTGTCAAGAACGTCTTGCACACATGCACACGAGCTCGTGAAACGTGCGTGCGTTCTCGGGACACGTACAAGCACTATACATATCAGCTTACCGCTTCTGGTGTTGGTAATATCCACGTTGCCATTGGCAGCGTTACCCAACCGTAAACAACTGGTTATATAACACATATGCGTCTCTTCAACATATATATCTGTGCGTATAAAATTTATACAAATCTTTAGCGTCATTTTGTAACGTGTCGCTAAGTAAAAGAAGTTACGCCACAGTCACCTACCCGCCGCATGCTTCGCATAACGTCGACTCCCACAATACGTGGGATCTGCCGAACTTTTATTTGTGTGCGCATACCAATTCGTATGCAGCGGCGCACGGCGCATACGCGGCCAACATGCCTCACGTTATCACCGACGTGCCGCGGGAGATAAGCAGCCACGCCCCCTTTGTGTTGGCGTGCCTTTTTTTCTTGGAAAATAAACTAGTTCTTGCCCAGACTTGAAAGAGTGTAGGTGTTTGCTTTTCGCTCCCCCTTGGGGCGAGTACGCTACACATATATACCAATTTAGAGAACGGAAACTGTACGTTTGACTGCAGTACGGAAATAAGGGGAGCGGCGGCGTACTGAACTGCAATAGAGCGAGGCGAGATGGCGCTGCGGGTACTGTCATCATCATTAGACAAGCGCATTTTTGCTGCTGGTTCGCGCTGGTCACGCTACTGCGTTTCTTGCTCCCTGTGGTATTTTTTTTTTTGTCGTAACTAAATCGCGGTTCGCGTGTGTAGTAGTTATCGCCAGGTGACCAAACTGGCCTCGTCTAGCAAAAACAACGTCAATCGAGTAAGGTTCGCATCGTTTATTGTGAGTGCCCAAGGTGGTAGTCAGGTCCAAGCAAAACAAGTAACTCATACACATCGATAGCTTTCAACCCGTACATGTGTAATGACCCAGACGTGATATTTTTTAGCGCGAACAGGACGAAAAAGAACGAACTGGCTGAGAAGAAAAGAAGACAGTACACAGGGCAAGCGTTAAACACCGACTGCACGACATGACACAGGAGGCCTGTCTTTAATATAATAATATCTGGGGTTTAACGTCCCAAAACCAAGATATGATTATGAGAGACGCCGTAGTGGAGGGCTCCGAAAATTTTGACCGCCTGGGGTTCTTTAACGTGCACCTAAATCTAAGTACACGGGCCTCAAACATTTTCGCCTCCATCGAAGATGCAGCCGCCGCGGCCGGGATTCGATCCCGCGACCTTCGGGTCAGCAGTCGAGCGCCATAACCACTAGACCACCGTGGCGGGGCACAGGAGGCCTGTCTGTAGGTTCGTAGAAGTCGCGTTAAAGAAAGGGTCCACAGTACTAGAAATATGCTTCAATAAAACTTCCTCTAGGGCTAGTTGGTGTTGTATCCCAGACGTCATATTTTTTAGCGCAAACAGGAAGAAAAAGAACGAACTGGCTGAGAAGAGAAGAAGACAGTGCACAGGGCAAGCGCTAAACACTGACTGCACGACATGACACAGGAGGCCTGTCTGTAGGCCTCCTGTGTCATGTTCTTTGACGCGACTTCTACGAACCTACAGACAGGCCTCCTGTGTAATGTCGTGCAGTCGGTGTTTAGCGCTTGCCCTGTGCACTGTCTTCTCATCGCAGCCACTTCGTTCTTTTACAGCGAAAGCTGTTATGAGATCATTTCAGCGGCCGTTCTTGGCGCCGTAGTTGTCCGCCGCCGCCGCCGCCGGTGTCCGTAACCACTATCGCTCAAATAAGAAAAAAAATGCCAGGATGGAAGGAGGTTCGAACCTGGGCCCTCTGCGTGCGAGCCCAGTATTCAACCTCTGAGCCATGCCGGGGCTTGAAACTGCTTTGCAAAAAGGTCCAATACCGGCTTCATGTCGGGAAGGAAACACATTGACATATGCGATATAGTGTGGTAGAAGTAAGCACCAAGCGTCGCACAACGCGAATTCTGTAACTAGGCGTCACACAACGCGAATTGCGCAACGAGTAGGTTGTTGAATGCTTCCAACCCATTACAAAGGGCTCCGCCATAATTATTCATCGTCATCAACCGTCGCATCAACAAAATGCACATAATGCCTTACAGATGGTACCTCGCTTCTCCGCAGAATAACGAATAATGTCGCGGTGGGTGCTTCCCAACTTCACAAAAATTGTAATTTGTGGCGTAATGGGTACGTTGCTAATGTACTTGTATTAGTAGCCACGAGAGAGTTTATAACGGGCTCTAGAAATGCCGCTCTTCCAGCTTTCGCTGTGACTGTGCTGCGCTTTCCGCGCAGGCCTGGCGATTTTTTTAGCTTTAAATAATTTGAAGGAGCCTATTGAACATATGTGCAAAGGCTCATGTAATTGAGAACAGCCTTGTAAAGCTTTGGCGTATCTTTTTAACACGAAAGTGTTTCATGCCGGGGTCCACCAAGTACATCCGTCACGGATATGACGTTGATAAAGTGGACGCCAACGGGTGTGAAAGAAAAAAACCAAGGAAAAGATACCCCGCTGGGAATCGAACCCACGACGTTGCGGCCGCGACGGCAAGCGCCCGACGCGCTACCGAGTAAGCTACCTCGGGAGATGCTAGGCACGGCGCGAACGCGCCTTATATCTTTCACACATTCTCTTCCGCGGCGGGCGGAGCGGGGCGGTGCCGCCGTCTGTGAGGTGTGACAAGAAGTAATGCTTCACGATCGACACTTACTAGCGCTTCCTCCGAGATTGCACGCGATATCGGAGGTAATGGTTAAAGCGTCTCCATACCAGAGAGGTAGACTGGCCGCGCTGGCGTCGCCGAGGCACCCTTGACGCAGTTACGTTCTTTGCCTTTGGCTTCGTGTTAGCGTGCGTCGGCTCATCGGAGTAGTGCAGTTTCCACGTGCACCAACAGGATTTCTCCGCGGCCGACTGCTTCAATTGCGAGAGCACCGACTAACAAAACTGCTGCAATATGCGTTGCAGAAAGGACGCGATTTCGACGGGCGAATGTCGTGCCTTGGTGGAGCGAGAGCCGCGCCTGCGAGACAGAGGCCAGCGGGACGCACGCGTTTGCGGCTCAGGCTACGAACCTCTACCTCCCGTGTTGCTGTAGCGCAGTGTGTGTTATGTATGCATGAGCACAGGCGTCGGCTACCCATTACTAGAAAGCGCACACCCTGCCGTTTCTCTCCTTAATTGACGACGCTTTGAAGAAGCGCATACCGGGTACCAGTGTTGATTATGAGCTTGTTGATATCCTTACGCGGGATTTACGATTCGCTGTGTCCAAATATATGTTCACACCGTCAGCTACCACAACGGTTTAATAATGATCATGGGCGTTAGTCGTCGCGATAGAGACATGCTGTCAACATGGGTGCATCCACGTCAAACGGTGCTATAGCTGCCAAACACGAATAGACATTGTACAAGCTCTCATATATCACTACACAATAAGCACTACTTCTGTGAAGACACATTTGACTTTCGTGTTATACCGATTCCTATGACGGAGGGATCAGCCATGTTTTTTTTTGTAAACTTCTATGACCTAAACACAGTTAATTAAGGAAAATAGTTTTGAGCGTAGTTTGTAAACTGTCTGACAAGGCACAACTAAATGTCGGAAAGGCTGTAAATTCCCCTCACTGCCGTGATGTTCGCTTTGTAATGTAATCTATATTGTAAATCAAATCGCCCGCATCTTCCCGCGGGGGGAGCTCGAGTAAATGCGTCGCAGAGTGGTGGGTGTATCGCGTGAATGTTTGGGAATGCTTAATTGTTACACGATGCGCACACCAAGTACGACATGAACGGCTCCTGCGTGCACGAAGTTCCGGGTCCGCAGCTCGCTTCAAACGCTTGCGTTCAGCGTCGTATGCTCGTCTCTTCACAGCCTTGTCTTCTGCGTTGCTTGCTGTTGTTGACGCCGACGACGATGAGGGTGGGGTAACGTTGCCTTCAACGAGTGGTGGGACGCTGATTGAAGGTACTGTTGCTTCCATCGCATCTACTCTAGTCAGGCAAAGCGTCAAGTCAAGCGAAAGCCAAGTAAAGACGCCCTTGACTGAATTCCGAACGCGCGCTCCGCCGCTTATATACACGCCGCCCGCGTTTGGAGGGAGAGGAGAGGTTTGCTGCCGGCACGAGACGAGCCGAGCATGCTTAGTGGGGGTGTGGACGGCGCCGCCGACGCCGCAGGTGCGACTAAGAAATGCTCCGCATTTAAAAGTGACCCAACGTTTTGAGACCCGTTCGGTCGCTTAGTTTTTAGAAGCTGGCTCGCCAGGTTCTTAAGCTGGGGCAATGTCCCGCGTCGTAAGCGTAACCTTAGTTCCATAGCCGACCGCTACAGGCGCAGCTCGCGCGAAAGAGAAGTCTTCCTATTCTTCCTCGAGCGCCTTGAGGATGATATCAACGCAGGCAAAACCACAAATAGCATAGCCAACTGTAGCATGCGCATGCTCGCGCGAAAGAGAAGTCTTCTTCCTCTTATTATTATTTAAAACCCTCTTAGCGTGCGGACAAGTTCAAACACGCCACAGCAACCGATCTCCTCACTCTCAAGAAAGCACGCCGCCGATGCTAGCGACGAAAATACCCCCTAGGCCTACTGTAACCCGGCTCACACAAAGGGTGCCACGAACCGCGAAACGTTGGGCAGCCAGTGTGTGGTCTGATTATGAGCCGCTGTCAGCGCACTCGGAGACAGTAGATGCCGTCGGGCAACCCACAACATGTGCCCACTTATTAAAGGGGTACTGACACAAAATTTCGCGGCCGAGATAGCCTGCTGGATCGATTCCCGTGTACGTGCGTGTACCATCTGCAAAATATCGACAGCGAATAAAGCTTGGAAGGTATTTTATATGAATTTCGAAGTTCGCGAGCGCGATCCAGCATTATAGGCCGCACCTAGTGCATTGACACCCTCGGAGGTGACCCGAGGTGACCCCCCTACTTCCCCTACGTAACCGCTGCAGCCGGTACAAGTTATGATGACGTCGTAGCCGCCATTTCTGTTTTGACGCGCTTCCCGACGAATCGCTCCTCGCCAGCGGGTCAAACCTGAAGTGATTCGCCACGTCGAAAATTCCTTCCATCCCCGCCGCAAGAAAATCGTCGCCATCAGACGACGATCAGCCCGACTAGCCCGACGACGACAGACCGCGCGGAAATGCGTCACTGTTCTGTGTGCTCACGTGACCGAGCGTTTCACTCGCTAGGTGGTGATAGTTGCACCCGGCGGCTTGTCGTTTTTGGAGCTCTGTCAAACCGAAACTGAGGCTGTGTCGGTAATGAGGAGCTTGTAATTAATTATCTGTCGCGCGCTGCAGCAAACGATCTGCCGTGTTATGACTAACAGGCCCCCAGCAACACATTGCAGCAAAAAAACGCGGTGAGAAAATTTTTGTGTCAGGACTCCTTTAACGGCGAGCTCGCCTGCCAAATGCCCCGCCACGGTGGTCTAGTGGTTGTGGCGCTGGACTGCTGACCCGAAGGTAGCGGGATCGAATCCTGGCCGCGGCGGCTGCATTTTCGATGAAGGTGCAAATGTGTGAGGCCCGTGTACTTAGATTTAGGGGCACGTTAAAGAACCCCAGGTGGTCGAAATTTCCGGGGCCCTCCACTATGGCGTCTCTCAAGCATATCGTGGTTTTGGGACGTTAAACCTGAGATATTATTATTATTATTATTATTATTATTATTATTATTATTATTATTATTATTATTATCCCCAGCCGAATCTTATACATAACTAGTAGCCCGCTAAGTAACCTTATACAATGCCAATACAATACCCGGCAAACATAACGCACACCCAAGACAACATAAGACATACAATGCACCGCGAATGCGGCGTTGCCGATGTTCGACTCGCCACGAGGGGCCCGCGGGAAACGAGCCGCGGTATCATCCGCCACGGACCCACCGCGGGAGACGCCCATCCGCGGCGCTACCAAAACCCCAAAAGAAAAAGCCTCGGTGCTCTTTTCTGTGCGCCGGCCTCATCTGTCTCCCGCCTGGCGGCGCTGCCTGCGCCACCGCGCTAAGCCTACTCCACGCGAGCGCAGCACCACTGCTCACTCGGCGGCTGTTAAACCTAACTCCGGCTAATACGCGATACGCGCATGCGCCATGAGCCGCAAACGGCTTTACAGGAGGTGATAGCACCCCCACAAGATGAAACACCATTCCCTACATGCTTCGCCCTCCCCCAAACGTTTTTCGCATCTTCCAGCTTCCGTCTTTCACTGAACTTCAGACGCAAATCTACGCACACGAGTGTCCTTGCACTTCGCCCCCATTGAAATGTGACCACCGTGGCTGGGAATAAAACCTGTGTCGTTGAGCTCAGGAGTGGCGCGGGATGTAACTAATTAACGGAGCTAGTGTTCAATTTCAACGCTATTGCAGTGTAGATTGCGTGACACGGTAGACAGCTAATGCTTGTGGACGATTGTAAGTACCCCTCCATGAGATCCCTGGTAAACCATTCACAAGTACAGCATGCGAGCGTGAGGTTCAAGATGACCTGTTGTAGCAGAAGTTCACATGTTTCACCGCACTTTCTCAGTGGACATTCGGGGGTAGTCATCCTGTCGTTGCATGGCAGTCCTGGAAAAAGAAGTAATGACATCACCAGATTTTGATAAGCCTAATATGAATATGAAATATTGCAAAAGTAAACATAAACATACTGAACAAGTAAACAGCAGTTTCTTATACATATTGTCACGGTGTCGTGATGTCCCCGAAGACAGCAGTCGGCGCGTTCAAGACGAAACTCTTTATTTGCCCGAACTTGTGCCCGGGAATAGAAAACCAAATTACAGCAATACACGCTGTACACTGATAGCGGCGAACAGGGCGTCGGCCGTCGATAAAACTGACAAGCGGTGAAGCGCATCGGCATTTATACATGTGCCGTCGAATATCCCAGCGTTATCGCTGGTTGTCGCGCAAGCTCTAGAATCAGCTCGAGTGTTCAGGTCTTGCGCGCTATTTTAACAAAACGATCTACAATAGTCGCGAAGCTTCCCGAACAATGAGGCGCGGTTTCCGCCAGGGGCGGAGCCAGGGGGGGGGGGGGGGGGGTTGGAGGGGTTCAAAACCCCCCGAAATTTTTCAGTTTTGCTTGCGTATATTACACGCACACATACAAACGCACGCACGAGCATACGTAAAGTATGGTTGAACCCCCCCCCCCCACCTCCGAAAAAAATTTCTGGCTACGCCCCTGGATTCCGCTGAGCATTGCTGACAGTCTTTGTGGGCGAAAATCGAATACAGCAAAAGCGATAATAAGAACCGCGCGCGGCAATATATGTAAATGCACCTTATAATGCATGTTGTATCACTTGGGTTAGTTTCTTTATAAGGCGTGTCAAGTAACAGGTGCCTTGCCCATTGCACACAGCTGTTTCCTTGTCAGGAAACAGGAGTCTATGGCAGAAAAAAAAACAAGAATATTTATGACTATGGTGACGGTTTCTTTATCATTCCAAAGTTAAAGTACACTCACAATTATGTAAAGCTTTTGTAGCACTAAATGTGTAGTAGAGATAACCTAAACTTACAAAGTGGAGAAAGGAGACCTCTAAACCTTGCTTCTCAAATGCGACTGCGACAAACTTCAAGTCGTATGTTTTTGCACTGATATACGGGCTAGTTACGAAGGTACGTGCGTGGCGTTAGTGATGCAGTCGCCTTTCTTCACTGCAGCGGCCTGGTTTGTGTTACCAAACGACAAACTCAGCAACTCGCTCCAACACGAAGTCACGCTGCAGGGAACGCACATTTTCTCATCGACAGAGTACGATACGTTGAAAAATTTAATATTGCAGTGCTTCGCCTCCGTGTGACACCCACACAAATTTATTGGTAAAAAAACTGAAGTAATGGGTTTTTACTCACCGGTCCGTATATTCTAGGCCTTGAAACGAGCGTCATCCGGCGAAAGCTTCAACAGGCCCTTCGTTCCCCCAAAGCCAGCTGAGTGCGCTTGGCGAAAGCATTTTAACGAGTCAAAACAAACAGAACGAAATGGGGTGTGTCGGCCGGCAGTGGTTCGAAACATTTACAGCGAAACGAAATAGCGTGAGACCCATCCGAATGCACTGCCAACCGTTACCTGCCGTTGCCCGCGGTATATTTTGAAATGAAGATAATGATGTCGATAGGCTGCTGACAACTACGAGTCAGCGGGAGCAAAAACTATTACAAAAGATTGATGACGTGGTACCTGGCAGGGCAAGGCCACTTGGTAGAAATAACAATTTGTTTTATTGAATTCTAGCTTTATACAAAGAAGTAGTTTTCGGTTAATTGAAGAATATTTTGATTTGGAATTTGGCCCGACGGGGGCGCCCTCACATGAAAATGCAATAGGGCGAATGGCGTCCACTAGAGTGTACTAAAATATTTTGGGTGGCGAGACTATGGTGGCTAGAGGGGGAGGTGTCAGCATCGGCCAGGCTGCGCCGTGACAAGCCGGTGCGGCACATTTTCATGACGCCGACAGGTGGCGCGCTCGTCGTCTCCGAGATAGATGGATGGATGGGTGCTATGAGCGTCCCCTTTGTAACGGGCGGTGACATGTCTGCCACCAGGCTCGAAGAAAAAAAAAACTTCCTTGTTTCATGTTGGCCTAATACCTTATCTACATTGATTAAATCTATGTTGTTATACCAAAAAAATATAAATTCACGGTCTATCTCTCTGCCTCTTAAGGCAGAATGCCCTTATTTTTCCCCCATTATTTATTTTTGTTCTTTATCTCTACTTTTCTGCCACTAATACTCTAACCGTCTCTTACTTATTTCTATCGCGGACGTGTTCAGCTTTCCATTGTTGTCCCTAAAACCCAAGGCTTCATGTAGACTCGTGCCCACACGTATACCTGGGTGAATATCGCCACATTCAATCAGTACATGTTCCATCGTTTCCTTAGTTCCCCCGCAGCATGTACATTGTTCTTCTTCGTTACTGAATCTCGCTTTATAACTATGCGTTCTAAGGCAGCCCGACCTTGCTTCAAACAGTAAAGCGCTTCCCCTTGAATTATCATAAAACCTTTCCCTCCTTATTTCGTTTTTTCCTTTTCGGTAGTTACTCAGAGCCGGCTTCTTTTCCATCGCTGCCATCCAATAAGTCTTCTCCGCCTCTCTGACCTTCCGCTTAATGCTCCTTGTTGCCATATCGCCCGCACTGCTAGCCGCATATTTACTGGTGAGCCTCCTAGTTCTTTTTCTCCACTGCGTGTCAACGCTTTTTCTATACAAATACCTGAAAACCTTCTCTGCCCATCAACTCTTCTTCATTTTCCTCAGCCTCTCTTCGAATCTCATTTTGCTTTGAGCTTCCCGCACTTCAAAGCCTGTCCATCCCATATCACCCTTTACAGCCTCATTTGTCGTCTTCCCGTGAGCGCCGAACGCGAGGCGGCCCACCGTCCTTTGATTTACATCCATTCCTGATTGTACCTCTGACTTCATGCACACCACTGTGTTCCCAAATGTAAGCCCCGGGACCATCACACCCTTCCACAGCCCTCGAAGCACCTCGTACCTATTGTACCCCCATAAAGCTCTGTGCTTCATAATTGCAGCATTCCTCTTTCCCTTTGCTACCGATGCTTTCTCTTGTACCTCCATATATCTATCCCCCTCATTTACCCATACTCCGAGGTACTTGTACTCCCTTACCCTCGGTATTTTTTGGCCCTGTATACAGACCGCATGGTCTTCGTGATCATTGAATACCATCAATCCACATTTTGTTGCACTAAATCCTAGTCCTAGAGCCTCACATTCCCTTCCGCATATATCTGCCAGTCGCTGTATATCATCTTGACTGTCCGCAAATAAGACAATATCATCAGCATAAAATAGACCTGGAAGCTTCTGCTCAACCATCGTGCCGACCTGTTTGTGTGACAAATTAAATCCAATGTTGCTACCTTCTAGCGCTTTTTCCATCCTCACCATGTACAGCATGAATAACAGCGGGGACAAAGGACATCCCTGTCTTAGCCCCTTGCTAATTTCAACGCTGTCCTTGCTACTTATTCCTTCCCATCCTATACAAACTGTATTTTCTCGGTATATTTCCCTCAAAAGCTGTATACAGTCGTCACCTATGCCCACTTGTTTCAATATATCCCACAGAATTTCCTGACTAACTTTGTCATACGCCCCGGTGATATCTAGATAAGCTACGCATAAGGGCCTGTTTTCTATTTTCGATATTTCTATACACTGGGTAAGAACAAACAGATTATCGTCTAACCGCCTGTCGATTGGAAATTCACTCTGCAGTTCTCCCAAAATATCATTTTGTTCTACCCACGCTTCTATTTTTAATTTTACTGCCTGCATCGCCAACCTGTATAGCACCGATGTAATGGTTAGCGGTCTATACGAGCGAATGTTATCCTTTTCTCCCCTGCCTTTATAGATTAAGTTCATTCTACTTTTTCGCCAACTGTCTGGTATTTCCCTCTCCTGTAAGCACTTTTCTACGGCTTTCAGCAGTGCTTCTTTAGTGTTATGTCCGAGTTCGTTAATGAGGCTGACGGGAACCCTATCTAAGCCCGGTGTAGTGCGCTTAGGAATTTTTCCTTCGGCTTTCTTCCAATTGAAATTCTCTAGTACTACATCTTCGTCGGTTGCACTCCTTTGCGTACTTTTACTCACCGGGGGAATCCCCTGGGCGACCTTATTAAAGAGTGCCTCGATGCGCGCGCCCCTCTTCGAGTGGTGTCAGCTTTTGAAAGGGCAGGTGCCGCCTCCTCGGCCTTGGTGGCAGCGTGGCCGCCATTTTGAATCCACCGCCCGGTGCTGCTTTTAGGTCGTGCTCGTTTCCCTCCAGTTTTATGCGCTCGCTACCGTCACCATGGCCGGGTGTTGCGTGCCGCAGTGCACCAATCATTCCAGAAACGCTGGGAGCTGTATCGTTTTAGAAGATACGAGGTTTCTTTGGACAGTAAAAATCAAACGTGACAGGCGGCATCCGAACAACACATTATGCACTTGCAGCGTAAGTTTCCGGCCGGTATTTCGAATGCACATGCAAGGATATCTTTTGCTGGTGTTAACCTTGCGTAATAAATGGACACACTGATATCAGCTACATGCTTAAAATGCTTTAGTTCACGTGTGCATGAATCCTGTATTTTTCTTCGCAAACATTCTTTACTGCACTTGGTTGGTCCTGTATCTGCCTTTGATTTTTGCTTTCGCTATTTTTGTGATTTGAAATGTATCATGGAATATATTATGCGTGTTTTTCTGCAGATCAGATCCTTCTTTTAACACGAAAGTGTTTTATGCCGGGGTCCACCAAGTACATCCGTCAGGATATGACGTTGATAAAGTGGACGCCAACGGGTGTGAAAGAAAAAAACCAAGGAAAAGATACCCCGCTGGGAATCGAACCCACGACGTTGCGGCCGCGACGGCAAGCGCCCGACGCGCTACCGAGTAAGCTAACTCGGGAGATGCTAGGCACGGCGCGAACGCGCCTTATATCTTTCACACATTCTCTTCCGCGGCGGGCGGAGCGGGGCGGTGCCGCCGTCTGTGAGGTGTGACAAGAAGTAATGCTTCACGATCGACACTTACTAGCGCTTCCTCCGAGATTGCACGCGATATCGGAGGTAATGGTTAAAGCGTCTCCATACCAGAGAGGTAGACTGGCCGCGCTGGCGTCGCCGAGGCACCCTTGACGCAGTTACGTTCTTTGCCTTTGGCTTCGTGTTAGCGTGCGTCGGCTCATCGGAGTAGTGCAGTTTCCACGTGCACCAACAGGATTTCTCCGCGGCCGACTGCTTCAATTGCGAGAGCACCGACTAACAAAACTGCTGCAATATGCGTTGCAGAAAGGACGCGATTTCGACGGGCGAATGTCGTGCCTTGGTGGAGCGAGAGCCGCGCCTGCGAGACAGAGGCCAGCGGGACGCACGCGTTTGCGGCTCAGGCTACGAACCTCTACCTCCCGTGTTGCTGTAGCGCAGTGTGTGTTATGTATGCATGAGCACAGGCGTCGGCTACCCATTACTAGAAAGCGCACACCCTGCCGTTTCTCTCCTTAATTGACGACGCTTTGAAGAAGCGCATACCGGGTACCAGTGTTGATTATGAGCTTGTTGATATCCTTACGCGGGATTTACGATTCGCTGTGTCCAAATATATGTTCACACCGTCAGCTACCACAACGGTTTAATAATGACCATGGGCGTTAGTCGTCGCGATAGAGACATGCTGTCAACATGGGTGCATCCACGTCAAACGGTGCTATAGCTGCCAAACACGAATAGACATTGTACAAGCTCTCATATATCACTACACAATAAGCACTACTTCTGTGAAGACACATTTGACTTTCGTGTTATACCGATTCCTATGACGGAGGGATCAGCCATGTTTTTTTTTGTCATAATAATAATTATTTGTGAGAATTTACGTCCCAAGAACCCCGATATGATTATGAAAGGCGCCGTATATAGTGGAAGGCTCCCGAAATTTTGACCATTTGTTGTTCTTTAACGTGCACCTAAATCTAATAATAATAATATCTGGGGTTTAACGTCCCAAAATGCACCTAAATCTAAGTACGCGGGCCTCTGTCATTTCACCTCCATCGAAATGGGGCCGCTGCGACCGGGATTCGATCCCGCAACCTTCGGGTCACCAGTCAAGCACCATAACTAAAACAACGGCGGGTTCTTGTTTTTATATTCCTTTCCGTGTTTCAAGTACGCCTTCTGTGCTGGTCTGATGCCCATGTATGTATGTGTGCAGTTAAATGTCTTTTATCCTTCCCTGTTTCTGTGTTTCAAGGTTACATTTTCGCCCCGTCTTAAATAATTACGCAGTTCCTGTTTTTTAGTCATTTACGATCACTGTGAATCGACTAGTGGCAGTTGTGTTTTATTGTGTCATTTCCATTTTATTTGTGTAATTGCTTCTGTCAGCGCAGCAATAATGCGCACAAATAAATGGCCTGTACACTGGATATTAACACAAACACACACACACACACACACACACACACACACACACACACACACACACACACACACACACACACACACACACACACACACACACACACACACACACGCACACACATTCAGTATCTTATTTCTTTGAGCAAGCATAATTTATTAATAATGTCAGCCCTGAAGGCTCATACAGGAATGCGCATACAAACAGTTCTCGCGAAGCGTCTGTACAAAGAAGACGCATGAAAACAACAAGACGGGGAAGCATTGTGTACAGTAGACACGCTATGTCAGTAAAAAATTACACCATCTCCCGCTAAGAGGACCATGAGGCGATGCGAAGCCGGAGCACTTGCACGATCGCGTTCCGCTGGTGTTCGTTGGCCATGCTACCGACCTCGGGCATGCTACCGACCTCGCGTCGTGGAACGCGAAGAGGAACGCTACGCACGTCGTGTCTTCCCTCTAGCCTGGCCGTTAATTCTCACAGGGCGAGCGGGGAACGTGGTCGAAAGGCGCCCGAGAGGGAGGGAGCGTAGGAGAGGAGAGAGAGGGGGAGGGGCGCGCATGCGTTGCTGCTCATCGCGGCGTTGCGCAGGAGAGAATGAGGCGCGCGAGAGGGGGAGTGGAGAGAATGTGTGTGGAGAGGGTTTGCGCATGCGCAGTAAGGGTGGTCACGCCGCACACCACCACCCCCGGATTGAACTCCGCCATAAGATGCTTCGCATCTAAATTACAAGAAACAAAGTGAAGTTGTACAATGAGTGCGTCATGGAAAACCAGTTGATGAAATAAAAACTCACAGGCTCCCTTATGCGTTCGCTTAAGACGGCTCGAAAGCGAAAGCCATCTTCTTCTTCTCAGTTTTTTGCGCACAAAGCGCGGTTTTGCATTGCCTCCAAGATCGGAGGCACCTCATCTGGTTTTGCACTGCCTCCGTGATCTGTCCATTTTTGACCAAGCTACGGTGTCATGTGATAACGGCATCATATGCCGTCACGCAAAAATTTGTGAAGCCATGATGACGTCATATGGTAACGTCATCACGTCACGATGATTTTTTGCATCCCTCGTCCCCAACGTCGTGGTACGCTGACGCCGTAGACGCGGGACGCCGACGGTCAAATTTCGCGTTTGATGAGGCATTTAAGGCTTTCGCCTTAAAAAATACGTCCGCCACGGTGGTGACGGAGCTCGGCTGCTGACCCGAAAGTCACGGGTTCGATCCCGGCCGCGGCGGTCGCATTTAGGTGGAGGCTAAATGTTAGAGGCCCGTGTACTGTGCGATTTCAGTGCAGGTTAAAGAACACCAGATGGTCAAAATGCATGGAGCCCTCCACTACGGCGTGCCTCATAATCATATCTTGTTTCTTTGCAAGTAAAACCCCAGATATTATGATTAATAAAATAGACAAATAAACGACGCCGTGCATCCGCCGCACAAAGTGTAAAACAGTATTGAAAACACTCAATAATATGTGCATGCAATTGGGCATGCGAGAAAATCTGCAGAAAAAGAAACTGCAGATACAAAAAGAAGAAGGAAAAACGCACTGATACTGCGCGCATGCAAAGTTTTACGGCATACTACTCAACAACGTATTCATCGTTTTGATAAGGACTCAAGGTGCAACTCGAGTGCCAATACAGTAGCGGCTACAGATTGTGAGCAAGAAATCTCAGCAATAATAATGATAAAGAAGCTTTCGTTTCATTTTAGCAGGATATTCGCACCATACTGCTCCTCGGCCCTTTATTCTGGGTACAATATATATGATAATAATAATAATAATATCTGGGGTTTAACGTCCCAAAACCACGATATGATTATGAGAGACGCCGTAGTGGAGAGCTCCGGAAATTTCGACCACCTGGGGTTCTTTAACGTGCACCTAAATCTAAACACACGGGCCTCAAACATTTTCGTCTCCATCGAAAATGCAGCCGCCGCGGCCGGGATTCGATCCCGCGACCTTCGGGTCAGCAGTCGAGTGCCATAACCACTAGACCACCGTGGCGGGGCACAATATATATGATGCCATTTATAATAAACGAGTAAATTGTTTGCAAACTTAGCAAAATGAACCACTTTAATCGCGCTTAGGTAGCTTCGCAACACTAAATTATGTGTGTTCAGATACATGTACTGCTGCTGCTGCTGGCATGTATACAAATACTTTAAACGATTGTTTGTGTATTTGGAATTCAGAGCGTAAGAGAAAATTATGTAAGGCTTTAGACTTTGTCGTTTCCGGCGTAAGGAAGAGGATTGGTTTTCAACATAACAAAGTCTACATCTACCTTTAGCGCATAACACATGCACAGGCCGTCAGCTTACATGAATTACACGCTTCCTTAATAAACATTTGGGCAACAACAGCAATAAAAGCTGCCCAAGCTTCAAGAAAGAAAAGAAAAAGAGAAAGCTCACTAGCGTGCACTTATTTCGGGACGTAGCCGCGCACCGCAAGCGCTTTGTGTAACGTGTTTCGCATGCTGCCGAGCGGCGGCGGGATTCGCAATGGCGGCCGTCGTAGCAGACGACGCGCCTGTCCTCACCCTCAGCGGAGCGCGCGGGCATCAAGGCACCCTACTCCGAGATGCCTAGAGCGAGGTCTGTCGAAGTGGTCTCGTGGATTCTCTCCGGCAGAGCGCGTGTTATGTGACCTGCTGCTTCGCCTGCTCGGCTTTTGTTTGTGCGTATTGGAGCCTGATGGCAAAAGGCGTTCCCGTAGCCACCGGTGCTTCGCGGGAAACGTGAATTTCCTAGTCAGCAAACGCGTGTATGGCACGCTGTCCACTAAAGCGAGAAACGCATATTGCGTTTTTCGCGACCGAGAAACGTACGTATGTTGCGGTTTTTGCGAGCAAGAAAAGCATGTCACGTTTTTCGCGAATGATAAACGTATGCCGCATTGTTCGCGAGCGAGAAACGCATGTAGCGTTTTCCCGCGAGCGAAAAAGACAATTGTGCGACTTACGCCAGTGTTGCTGCCGATCTCGTCAGCACACAAAACGCTTTCTGTCGTGAAGTTGTGTCGTCCCGTCGATAGATTATCCGTTGCCGTCACCGGATCAGCGGACGCGTGCCTTAGTTACTTTATGTGGTCGACCGAGGCTCGCAAGAAAGCCGAAAAGCGTCCGCTACAACCGGCCGACGACTCACCTGCGAGGTTGTTTGCATGTGCTGACGCTACGTGATGGCAAAGCAACAGAGACAGCAGAGACATTGCTTCGCCTATGGATCCACTACGGGATACGCCTCAGACAGGAAAGATGATAGAAATTAAGGTCTCTCTCATCGCAGTTATCCCGCCGACGATGAACGTCGCCAGGGATGAGAACGTTCCATTCCACGAGCTGATAAGCCGCTGGACAAGAACAGCGTTGTCTGTGAACTTCACTTCCACGAGAGGTTTATATTTCGCAGCTACACACACGTGATCAACGGTGAAACAGTGGAAATTCCCCGTGGCATTAGCGCACCCAGGATTTCTCTGAGGGGGGGGGGGGGGGGTTGAACTTCTGACAAGATTACAGGAGTGCGGGGGGGGGGGGCAAGCACATTGCATAATATGCCATTTCCTTGCTTTAGCTGGAGTAATGCGACAACAAATAAAATACCAAATAATAATAATAATAATAATAATAATAATAATAATAATAATAATAATAATAATAATAATAATAACATGAATTATGATGATGATTATTCAGCGTTTTACAGAAAGGTCTTCAAATAACTTGACAAGGCCAAAAAACCGTTCAGTGGAGCAGCTGTGCACGTAGAAAATAAACTACAAATTGAACCGACATGTCGGCTGGCTGGCGGTCGCGCAATGATGTTAAAACTTTATTACTATGGTAGGTAGCGCATACAAACGGGGCGCAAGAAAGGCACAGGAAGACACTCAGCGCCGTGTGTGTGTTTTCGTGTGCGTTTCTTGTGTCCCGTGTATTTGCACTACCAGTGTAATAAGAAAATGCCATACGAACAAGCCCGCATCCATGGAAACTTCAACTCTTAAAAAACGCTGCAGCTGATAATTTCCTACGCTTCCTTGGAGTCTCGCCAAACTATAAATTTCAAAGCGCACCATAAATATTACTTATAAACTACATAGTATTGATTATAAATAGCATGTACAGTTCAATGCAGCACACGTACAGTACAATTCTCAGCTCACGGATAAACTGCATTATAACCACACTTACTGACTTTCCAGCGTAGATTCCCAGGTCACTCCGGCGCATATAGGTTCGGCGGCTGAACCATCCTTAGTAAAAATTGACTGGTCAATGGACGCATGAGACGACGATATCTGCTGAGTTACCGGTTCCTCTATGGACGTAATCGGGCATTCCGGTGTTGTTGCTGCGTCGCTTGAATATGAACACGAAATCCTTTTTGGGTAGTAGGTGAGGATGTGTTCGACCATAGCCTCGTTCGAATGGCGCTTCGAGAGAGGGCTTCGGCGAGGTAGGTCATTGCCAACGCAGATTCACGCAGCAAACACGGCCACAAGTTCTAGCAAGCAAACTGAACGTGCACGCATGTGTGCACATCAAACTTTGTAGTTTCCGTCCGATGTACATGCAAAAAAGAAGTGGTAAAAAGAATGGGCGAGAGACGTTTACTGAGAAAAAGAAAAGGAAACGTGCCGCCCCAACAGACCTTCCGCACTTTCCCAAGGTTCTTTTTTTCTTACCAGACGTCGTTAAAAACATTTACTCCTTCTGCCACGGCTTCTTGCTCCTCCCATCTTTGCAACGGCCGGACTCCGCATGGCATGCTTAGAGTCACTGTGTGTGCGTGCGATGCTGCGACAATGGCTGGCGACGCACACACTAGTTGCTCCAAGGGTTGCTCAGAAATGCAGGAACCACTCAATGTGCTTAAACTCGTCGTGTGCTCGTGCTACGCAGCCTCCGTGGGTTCGCGGTCGCTTTGATGAAACGAGCCGCTTGCGAGGTGGCCTTTCTTCTCGCCGCACTAACACGTCTCGTTCGTCTGCTGTCAACGAGGTTCAGAAAAAACGCCAGGCCTGCGCGGGAAGCGCAGCACAGTCACAGCGAAAGCTGGAAGAGCGGCATTTCTAGAGCCCGTTATAAACTCTCTTGTGGCTACTAATATAAGTACATTAGCAACGTACCCACTGCGCCACAAATAATCATTTTTGGGAAGTTGGGAAGCACCCACCACGACATTACTTGTTATTCTGCGGAGAAGCGAGGCACCATCTGTGAGGCATTATGCGCACTTTCTTATTGCGGTGGTTGATGATGAAGAATTATGGCTGAGCCCTTTGTAATGGGTCCGAAGCTTTAAACGACCCACTAGTTACGTAATTCATATTGTGTGACGCCCGGTCGTTATTTAACTGTCCCACCACGCTTTATAACAGACGTTAACCGGAGAAACATAGAGCGAGAGAGAGAGAAGGAAGTAACTTTATTGAGAGCCTGAGGAAACGGATAATGGGAGCCTTATGGGCTTCCTTGGCAACCAATAGAAGTGCACTTGCCAGGAACCCACTACGCTATAAATCATCATAATGTTTGTGAAGTGGGGAAGCAGCCACTATGAAATTTTTCGTCATTCTGCGGAGAACCGTGGTACTCGCTAAACACCTGTAAGGCATTATGTGCACTTTGTTGATGCTGTGGCTGATGACGATGAAGAATTATCGTAGAGGCCTTTGTAATGGGTTGGAAGCACTCAGCGACCCACTCGTGGCGCAATTTACATTGTGTGACGCCAGCTTACAGAATTCGCGTTTGTGTGACGCCTGGTTATTTTACTCTTCTACCACACTACATTACATATGTTAATGTGGTTCCTTCCCGACATGAAGCCTGTATAGGGTCTTTTTGCAACGCAGTTTCAAGCACCGGCATGGCCCTGAAGTAGAACAATGGGCTCCCACGCAGGCGGGCCCAGGTTCGAACCTCGTTCCATCCTGGAAATTTTTTCTTATTTCCTTTCTTTTGCTATTTCGTGCGATAGTGGTTACGGACACCGGCGGCGGCGGTGGCGGACAACTACGGCGCCAAAAACGGCCGTTGAAATGATCTCATAACAGCTTTCGCTGTAAAAAGTGCGCGACCACTCCGTTGCAGCCATTAAGAGACAGGCGGTATCATTCACCAGCAGCCCCGAAGAAAATAGAAAACACGTGCGTCGAAGCTTGGCGGATGGATCAGATGCCGCCGACACCTTCTTATCGTTAAAATTTGAGTGAGCATTGTCCCGACGTTTCAGAAACCATACGGTTCCCTCTTCGGAGTTTGAGGAGGGGAAGCACATGAAAAGGGCTTTTCTTGTTTGGCGGGTATGGAAAGGTGCTTCAGGCGGCGGCGGTGCTTGTCAGCAAAAGAACAGAGCAGTGCAAGGGCTTGACCGGAAGGCATGAGTTGAACAGTGAAGGGGGTGGGGAGCTTTTTAGACGACGCGTCGAAGTGGGCACGCAGATGCCCCTCTCTCTCTTTTTAGGGGCGAAGCTCCTTAAGGCGGCACCCGTTCGTCCCTCGTAGTCGTAGTCGTAGTATTCGTAGTGCGTAACCAGTCTTACGCTTTGACCTCCAAGGTGGTGCCGGTGGGAGATTTTTCCTGTGCGTTGTTGAACAATAAAAAATTCCCAGCGTGCGCGTTACCTAAAAGCCGATTTCTTCTGTCTCTCATTCGCCATTAGCAGCCATTGGCATGTTCCAGTAGGAAACGTTAGTAGAAGTAGAAGTGTAAGTGTTAGCTAAAAGCCGACTTCTTCTGTCTCTCATTCCCATTAGCAGGCATTGTTTACCTCCAAGGTAGTGCCTGGTGAGATTTCTCCTGTGCGTGATTAAACAATAAAAATTTTGTTCAAAACGCCGTTGATTGATGAAATAAACCAACGAAAGACGCCAGATGTTTTGTAAAAGCAAAACGAAAGAACGCCAGATGTTTCTAAAGCAAAACGAAAAGACGCCAGCTGCTTAACGAAAGACGCCAGATGTTTTCTAAAGCAATGGTTTTCTAAACAATGAAAATTCACAGCGTACATGTAAAATTAAAGTGAGCTGCAAGTCGTCATAACTCATCGAACCTTTAGTATAAACGCGCCCGATCTCACGTCGGTGATGATGTACTGGGCAGAATTCACGGAAGATTCACGGTTTACCGATGAACCTCCGCAGCTTCGCCCACTCATCATCATTCACTCCGTGGATATGCTGTGATTTTTTTCTTTCTTTTTTTGTGTGTGCTGTACACAAGGCGTAGGTTGCATTGAGCGCGGTTCACGTTGTTTGGGTCGTTAACATATGTCAAGATTCATTTCCGGTAGTTGGTTTCAACTGCGAAAACTGTAGTTTAAGGAAAGTTGATTCGGCGGTCAGCGTCCTCGGAATCTTCGGCTATGGGGTTGCGATCTCTTGCAAAATTGGGAACGTCGTTCCCGTCTTTCTTTCAGGTTCTCGGTTCAGCTGGTGTCTTGAATTTTCTGTTTCGGCGGGCGGTCGTTGGGAGCGATGGTTTCGATCACTACTCGGATAGTAGAGACTGATGCATTTCTGTGGTGGTGTTGATTGGAAAAGGGGGGGGGGGGTTGCTGGATTTGTCAGCTTGCGTCGTGTTTTTGGAAGTGAACTGCTTTCTGAATAAAAGAATTTCCGTAGCTGTTCTTGGTGAGTTTCTTGAATATATCATCTGTTTTTCTTTTGTTTTTTAACGTTGTGCGCTGCAGTATGTTCCGGCTCTTCGCATTAATGTCTAAGACTGATATATTCCGCATTTTTGGGGGGTCTTAAGAAAACCGAAGATATCGACTTGTGTAGGTGTTTTTGCAGCGTTTTATTTTCAGGCTACGGGAATATCCAAACACGGCCGAGAGTCTTATGTTTCAAGGGCGAATTGAATTCTCGTTCAATGAAATTTATGTGAGAGAGAAAAATTATGACGTAGGATCTCTTGACGATCGAAAAACAGTCGTTTAGACGTATCTGAGAAATATTTTTGGTTGCGGCTGGAGTGAAATGAGAGCTCGTCCCTCGATGTGTTCCATTCTTATATTTGCCGTGGCATGCTCTATTGTAGTAATCAAAGGGGCAAGAAAATAAAAAAGGGGCCAGACTGACAACCCGTGAAAGCATATTTTTAACACGAAAGTGTTTTATGCCGGGATCCACCAAGTACATCCGTCGCGGATATGACGTTGATAAAATGGACGCCAACGGGTGAGAAAGAAAAAAGCCAAGAAAAAGATACCCCGCTGGGAATCGAACCCACGACGTTGCGGCCGCGACGGCAACCGCCCGGCGCCCTACCGACTAAGCTAACTCGGGAGATGCGAGACGCGGTGCGAACGCGCCTTATATCTTTCGCACATCCTCTTTTGCGGCGGGCGGAGCGGGGCGGTGCCGCCGTCTGTGAGATGTGAAAAGAAGTAATGCTTCACGATCGACACTTACTAGCACTTACTCCGAGATTGCACGCGATATCGGAGGTCATGGTTACAGCGTCTCGATACCAGAGAGGTAGACTGGGCGCGCTTGCGTCGCCGAGGCACCCTTGACGCAGTTACGTTGGTTAAGGTCTTTCTTTGCCTTTCGCTTCGTGTTAGCGTGCGTCGGCTCATCAGAGTAGTGCAGCTTCCACGTGCACCAACGGGATTTCTCCGCCGCCGACTGCTTCAATTGCGAGAGCACCGGCTAACAAAATTGCTGCAATACGCGTTGCAGAAAGGACGCGATTTCGACGGGCGAATGTGGTGCCTTAGTGGAGCGAGAGCAGCGCCTGCGAGACAGAAACCAGCGGGACGCACGCGTTTGCGGCTCAGGCTACGAAACTCTACCTCCCGTGTTGCTGAAGCGCAGTGTATGTTACTGTATGCATGAGCACAGGCGTCGGCTACCCATTACTAGAAAGCGCACACCGTGCCGTTTCTCTCCTTAATTGACGACGCTTTGAAGAAGTGCATACCGGGTACCAGTGTTGATTATAAGCTTGTTGATATCATCCTTACGCGGGATTCACGATTCGCTGTGTCCAAATATATTTTCACACCGTCAGCTACCACAACGGTTTAATCATAATCATGGGTGTTAGTCGTCGCGATAGAGACATGCTGTCAACATGGGTGCATCCACGTCAAACGGTGCTTAGCTGCCAAACACGAATAGACATTGTACAAGGTTTCATATATCACTACACAATAAACACTACTTCTGTGAAGACACGTTTCACTTTCGTGTTATACCGATTCCTATGACGGAGGGATCAGCCATGTTTTTTCTTGGAAAGCTGCGCCCCGCCACGGTGGTCTAGTGATAAGTTATGGCGCTCGACTGCTGACCCGAAGGTCGCGGGATTGAATCCCGGCCGCGGCGGCTGCATTTTCGATGGAGGCGAAAATATGATTGAGGCCCGTGTACTTAGATTTAGGTGCACGTTAAAGAACCCCAGGGGTTCAAAATTTCAGGAGCCCTCCACTACGGCGTCCCTCATAATCATATCGTGGTTTTGGGACGTTAAACCCCAGATATTATTATTGGAAAGCTGCTTCCCTGGAAATTTAGGAACGCAGAGCCATGCATGCGGTTTGCGTTTTTTTTTTAAATTTAGGAGTAGATGAGTGAATACAACAGATTTCTAGAGCCAGTCAGGCAAAGTCGACCTCAGGACACCTCTGGATCGATATGAACTTTGGACTCCCGGAGAGAAGGACAGCGGGGCAGTTACGGGGGGGGGTTACAACCCCCGAAACCCCCGCCCCCCCCCGTCGGTGCGCCACTGCCCCGTGGTCGCCCTTCCCTACACCAGATTCGGTTCCAGCTTTGTTCCCCAACGTCGCTGCGTACCTTTCCAAGAAGTTGCCAGCGAAACGGGGGGCAATACCCCCGGAAACGACCACCCACTGCATAAGCCGAGGTGCACTGTTTTCCAATCGTTACACTCCACACAAAGCTTCAGCAGCACGAAGCAATTACCAAAGCTCTTGTTGGGCCAGCTTCATTGATATGTTTGCCCAATCTCGAAAATTATTTGGTAGGAGAGGAGAAACATCTGGCGTGTTTCGTTAAGCAGCTGGCGTCTTTTCGTTTTGCTTTAGAAACATCTGGCGTCTTTTCGTTTTGCTTTTAGAAAACATCTGGCGTCTTTCGTTGGTTTATTTCATCAATCAACGGCGTTTTGAACAAAATTTTTATTGTTTAATCACGCACATGAGAAGTCTCACCAGGCACTACCTTGGAGGTAAACAATGGCTGCTAATGGGAATGAGAGACAGAAGAAGTCGGCTTTTAGCTAACACTTACACTTCTACTTCTACTAACGTTTCCTACTGGAACATGCCAATGGCTGCTAATGGGGAATGAGAGACAGAAGAATTCGGCTTTTAGTTAACGCGCACGCTGCGAATTTTTTATTGTTCAACAACGCACAGGAGAAATCTCCCACCGGCACCACCTTGGAGGTCAAGATCTGGTACTAGCGTTAAGACTGGTTACGCACTACGACGGGGACGAACGGGTGCCGCTTTAAGGAGCTTCGCCCCTAAAATGCTTCGTCTCCGGCGCGCCGTTGCTGACACCTCCCCCTCTAGCCACCATAGCGTGACTACAGCGCCTAGAATATACTTACTAGTGTGCCGACCGCCGAGCGTTTCCAATGGGAGACGCTGGCACCGACGGTGATGCCTTCCGCCGGAGGCCACCAGACGGCGACACTCTTTGGGACCGTGCTAACTGAGCGGCACATCATGCCAAGCGCGCGAATTGAACATGCGTCGCTTGCGCTTCGGATGCGCGTTCGTAATCGCAGTCGGTTGCAATCACGGAGTAAGATATATTCCGTGGTTGCGGAAAACTTGCGGGGCGTTGTTGCGTTCGAGCAACTAGCGTATGGTGTCTCCGCATGTCAGTGCTAGGGTTCTTTTCTGTGTACGCGCTTCACACTTGTTTCTGCTGAGGGAACCGCGACGTGGTCGCAGAAAAAAAGGCGTCAAGACTGGCCGCGAGATCGAGCGGAGTCGCCGCGTGGCGGCTACTGGCTGAAGCGCGCCTAGTGTGGATTGCTCCCTGCGTCGTCTGCTAGCCGCGCCGTGTTTGCATGTGCGCGTATGTTCTGCACGTTCTCAAAGGGCGGTTTGTTCTGTTGTGTTAGCGCGATTTTAACTGCTCGTACATATATACCTAACATGGTGTACAGAAGCATATGGTCTTGCTCGGCGCATGCGCATTGTAATAAGGTCAGTGAGTGTGAATTTCTAGAGGGCTGTGTATTGGTGTCGTACCCTTCGTTCGCCGGAATCAGTTCAGTGTTGATGCCACTTTCTGGCTCAAGCACATCCTAAAGTGCGCTTGGCATAGTCCCAAACATGAGGAGCATTAAATTGTGTGTGAATGCAGCGTTTTAGCGACTCGGTGGTAAACAAAAAAGAGGCTCATGCACTTTCGCCTTGTTGTTAGGTGTATAATTGCGGCACTGTAGTTGATGATGAGCTTTAGTTGCGCTTAAGATGTCCTTTTATTTTACGGTCGTGGTCCCGCTACAGCGAAATATTTCTATCGAGTGAAGTCTGAGACTTCGGTACTCAAACTGTCCCTAAAGAAAAACACACAATGGAATGACACGGCAGTGATAAAACGGAGTTGCCGCGCGCGATTTTAACTTGGAGCGAAATTTATACAGAACCACCCGTGCGCTTAGCCCGACGGCGTGCATTACACTTATGTCGTATAATTTCACGTAAAAACCTCATCCTTTTTTTTCACATTATCTTGAGCGTTTGTGTGGAGTTGGTATAAATTGATGGAAGGCAGCGGGCATTATTATTTTGAAAACAAATACACTTATTCCATAAAATAAGCGGACCTTTGTTGCATTACTGTCGTGCACGTAATCAATCGATGAAAGCTCATATATATAATGCGTAAGCGCAGACTGTCATCCAGGGCGAGCATCCCTTTCATCGGCAGATTGCGCTTCTCTCACTAGTAATAAGAACGTTGTATGATCTTCGTGCATCGATTCAACAATGAGGAGTGTATATATTACCAGTAAGCAGCAATCAACGCACTTTATTCGTCGACAATCTGCTGAAACTGCTCACAACGAAGCGCCGCTGTGTACATTTGTATACGCGCCTCCGACCGCCTCTCCACACTAAAGCGGCGACGCTGCTGCCACCTATAGGTCGATCTCGCGGCCAATTCGCGATGTCCGTAGACTGTCGCGCCGCACCGCGGCGCAGGGCGGCAACGACTCTTGGAGGATAGGCAGACGACGACGCGTGTTTTGGCTGCTCTAGTCAAATGCCTCGCGCCTTTGTACTCTTCTTATGCGCGTCATGGCCAAGAAGCACAACAGCAATAGGATGTGCTGCGTGCCCCAGTGCACAAATCAAGCTGCCCCTAAGAATATAAGCCTCCATTCGTTCCCGCAAGATCCGCGTAGAGGCCCATACGTGCTAGCGTGACGCGACGCGATGGACAGTAAACAAAAAAATGCTGCAAACTGCGGGAAGTTTAAGGAACGAGCAAGCAAGCGATCAAACCTAGTGGACGCGAAGTTGCTTGTTTTCGTGTGATCTTCGCAGTTGTTTTTATAGAGATTCAATACCGACTTCGATACACAAGCGAATTCCGTGAAATATTTCAATAAGCTCCGACATTGTACGGGCACTTTTCATCGCGGCCAGAGCCATCGGGATTACGCTTGGTCGTAATCTTATGAAGCTGTTTCGGTACGATCGAATAATATTCATAGCGATTTATAATAACAGTATTGCACGGGCACATTTGATCGTGATCAATGCCGATCCGAATCGCATTTTTTAATCGTGATTGGTCCAAACCGATCCACGTCGAGTTCGGCGTAGACGTCATGAAAATAACAATCGTCGTGATCTCGATTGCGCCTGATCGCGATGAAGAGATCATGTAGCAGCACATAATTCGGACCGAGCCTAATCAAGATCGGCCCTGACCGTGATCAAAAGTGCCCGCGTGACAGCGGTTTTGCGCGCGTCGGAGGCCTGTACAATGCAGACAATCAATCTATGCAGGCTTCGATCTAAGGTGACATGATGCGTCCGTTTAACACCAAGCAGTTTTATGGACTTAAAACGGATCGAGAGAGTGTCTTAGACGAAAAGTGGGGCCCTCTGTGTCTGCCAAAACCTTTTACTGTTCATTGAAACACATATTTTTGCTATTTAACGGAGACGTGCTATGCAGACTCCGAGCTGCTGTGGACACCTGAGAGGAAAAGGCTCCTGTCTACAGCTGATGTGCTGTCGCACATCGTGCAAAACGTGTCGCACTACGCTGAAGAACACGCAACGAGCTGTGTTTACAAGGGTCTCTCCGGGCAAAGCGGAGCGCCTATCATCCCTCGAACAGCCATCTTGAGTCGACTTGCGCGCCACCTACAGTTCGCGGACAGTGCGAATAGCACCTGTTTAGTCCCTATTGTACGCGTGGATACCGCTCAAACAACGAGCGGGTCTCATTCAGCGCGCCTGTGGACACAGAACGTTTAACCGAGCGGGAGAAGAATAGAAGGAGCACAAATCGGCGGCAGTCGCTTGTGAGAAACACTTCAATAATTCCTACACTGAGCATCGTTAAGTGATTACATAGCTAATTAGTAAAATATGTGTCGTTAGGTGATTAAATAGGTAATTAGCAAAATATGTGTCGTTAGGTGATTAAATAGGTAATTAGCAAAATATGTGTCGTTAGGTGAATAAACAAATCATTAGTAAATATATGGTAATTAGCTACGAAACTGCCGTGAATTTAGCATTTTTGGACATGTGTCGCATATAATAGTTTACTTTGAAAAAAAAAAGTTACGCGTGTTCCTCAGAAACCACGTATTTGTTGTAAGGAGTGGGGTTCGGCGGGTCTCGTTACGGTAGCTGGCTCTCGCCGTCCGTCCCCATAGCCGATGATTCCCAGTGAGGAGACGCGTTCTTTCAAGAAGGAACGTAGATTTATTTACATGATTAGAAGATCGGTGTGAAAAGAGAGAGCGATCACGTCAAAAGTGTTCGGCTTTTATAGCCCCGAGACTGTCACTACAGATGCACAGGCAAACAGGTGTCAGCGTCTCCCGCCAATCCGGTGACCTGCCGTCCTGGCGTCCGGCCTCCCGAAAGGAGGCAAAGAGTCATACAATACACTCGCCACGCCCCGAAGACTCGTAGGTGGGAAGGTCGGCGAGGAGTTATGTCCAAAGGGTAGTTGGGGGTGGAGGGCCGATGACCTCCGCTTCCACTGCCGGTAATACTCGGAAGAAGCGTTGAATGAAAGCTGCCTCGGGTGAAGGCCCCACCTGGGTTGATGGGAGCGTCTTCAACGGCGCAGTCCCACGCTGACCAAAACGCACGATAAAGCGGGTGTGTCGAATTTCGGAAGACACGCAGACCGCTCCCTCCGGCACAGGTTAATTTTCCCTGCTGCGGTAGGGTAGAAGGCAGAAGTGGCTGGGTGAGAATCTCTCCCGCGGTGCTATCTCACGCAGAGAACAACGAGCCAAAAAGGGGTCTCCGAACTCCGACGTCCTTTATCTGGGAAATCCATCCACGGCGACCTGCCCGCTCGCTCGGCATAAGCACCTCCAGGGAGACGTGGCGTTCCATGTATCCGTCTAAGCGCCAATGCGTGGGGGAGACAGCATTCTGGCAGACAGCTGTACGATCAATGGCGTCTGCCTCAATGAATTTTAAGGCCAAACGTAACATTGTTTATTTATTGGTATTTTTCGAAGAAACACACCCGGTATCGCGCAATGTATCAATGATAACTGTGCGTACAATCGTTCGTTAATGCAACGAAATCACATTCTTTCGATTACGCTTTGCACCCCAACCAGCGTACTCAGCGCAAAACTGGCTGGGACAGCCCGCCGGCGTCTCTCACGGCCTGCGCGTTGGATAGACTCTACACCGCTCGGCATAGCACGGTCCTAGAGTTACTGTATATACAGTAACTCTACGCTCTTCGAGCCCTTCGCGCCATCTCTCTCGTGATAACGAAAACACGCTGATGTACCACCGATCTCCGAGTACCGCCACCGGCAAATGGTGTATATAAATGGCTCGCCGTTAGCATGGTAAAGAAAGTGTCATCTGTGGCCGAATCGTTTCGCGCCTCGCGCTGCGAAGCGAGGGGTCGTCAGTTCGACTCCCGGTGACGGAACTTTTTCTTTTGGTTGTTTCTTTGCCAACTGTTAGTCTTTATATTCTACAACGCCACATCCGTGGCGGAAATACGTCAGTGGAGCCGTGGTGGACCCCGGTATAAAACACTTTCGTGTTAAAAAAAAACACGGTCCCTTATGCAATTCGTCTGAGACGACTCGAAAACGAAAGCCATCTTCTTTTTTTCGTCAGTCGATGCATTGATCCTCCCCTGCCCCTCTCCGAAAGCTTTCTGCGCATAACGTGGTTTCGGACTTCCCACAGGATCGAAGGCATGGCAAGCTTTCAGCACCTCACCTCCTTTTGCATTGCCTCCGTGATCGGCCCCAGATCACCGAAGGCAATGAAAAGCGACCGTGTGATGTAATAGTGCCGTCACAAATTTTGTCTATCTGTGACGTCATCACGGGATGACTTTGTGCATCACTCGTGTTGGCGACGCGGGACGCCGACGGTCAGCTTTCGTGTTTGATGAGGCATCTAAGGCGTCTGAGTTAAAAAATATATAAGACAAACCAAAGTAAATGAAGTGATAACAGTGCAACATCGTGAATGCCTCACTTCATATTACGAGCGATCGCCCGAAAACAAACGTGATTCTCAGCTCAAAGCAGCTGATCGCACGCGTATGCGGAACAAAAGAGGCTTGCTTTACCCGTCTGGTCATCTCTTTTATACTAATACTCCGGAGCTTCAGCACGAAAGCGTGGTGGACGCTATATTGAGCTCACCAGGAAAAAAATTACACCATCTCCCACTAAAGCGAACCATGTGGGGATGCGAAACAGCGCATGGGTCGACCTAAAGTTCCGTTCATCACGGGCACCTTGCCCGATGTTTACGCGCCCTTGCAAGTGGAGCACACCATGAATTCACTGTTGTTGCGGTTGCTGTTACTCGTCCCGAACTCTTGTTGAGCACGCCACGCGGGTTCATCGCGCGTCCGCAGAATCTCGTTCCCCGACGCCATCGCATGATCGCTGTGAGAGTGTAAGGGGGAGAGGCCGCAGCGTCTTACCCAGCCCCTTACACAGGCCCGAACGCGCTAGCACGTGCCAGCACACATGGTTTTATCTGCGTTACGCCAAGCAAGGACAGCATACTGCAGCCCGGGCCACTAAAGTGCTCTGCACGTATCACCATCAAGGCGGTCGAAGAACAAGAGGAAGAAGACTTCTCCTTGGCGCGAGCGCGCGCTCAGAGAGAGAGTGGTTCGAGAAAGAAGAAATGAAAAGGGGCGCTATTTTTTGCCTCCCGTCGTGGGGGCACGGCTCAGCTATGCTAGGTGGGACGGTCGCCAATGGAACTACCGACGCAGCAGGGTGGCTACTTGGGCTGGTTGGTACTTTTCAGAACGTTTCAGAAAAAGAAGACAGAAAGGACAGAGCGCACTGTCCTTTCCGTCTTCTTTTTCTGAAACGTTTTGTGCACAAAGAGCGTATTTTCCTTTTAGAATACCGACGGAGCCCAGCGCAAAAGCGGCTTCCCATCTAAAAGCTGGAAATTGCGGTCGGGTGCCCTGTTGACGCGTACCCAATTGCCGCGGAAACAACTGTACTTTAGAAAAAAAAAAGAGAATGACCTTGTTTTTAGGTCATCATTGTCACCTTGTTTTTAGGTCACCTTGTTTTAATAATCGTAATTTTTGTGAAGTAGGCAAGCAGCCACTATGCACTTTTCCGTCATTCTGCGGAGAATCGTGGTACTCGCTAAACACCTGTAAGGCATTATGTGCACTTTGTTGATGCTGTGGCTGGTGACGATGAAGAATTATCGCAGAGGCCTTTGTAATGGGTTGGAAGCATTCAACAACCCACTTGTTGCGCGATTCGCATAGTGTGACGCCCGGTTGCAGAATTCGCGTTTGACGCCTGATTGTTATTTTACTCTTCTACCACACTACATTACATATGTTAATGTGGTTCCTTCCCGACATGAAGCCTGTATAGGGTCTTTTTGCAACGCGGTTGCAAGTACCGGCATGGCCCTGAGGTAGAACACTGGGCTCCCACGGAGAGGGCTCAGGTTCGAACCTCATTACATCCTGGAAATTTTTTCTTATTTCGTGCGATAGCGGTTACGGACACCGGCGGCGGCGGACAACTACGGCGCCAAAAAAAAAAAAAAAAGACGCCAGGCCTGCGCGGAAAGCGCAGCACAGTCACAGCGAAAGCTGGAAGAGCGGCATTTCTAGAGCCCGTTATGAACTCTCTTGTGGCTACTAATACAAGTACATAGCAACGTGCCCACTACGCCACAAATCATCATTTTTGGAAAGTTGGGAAGCACCCACCACGACATTATTCGTTATTCTGCGGAGAAGCGAGGTACCATCTGTGAGGCATTATGTGCACTTTGTTATTGCGGAAGTTGGTGACGATGAAGAATTATGGCTGAGCCCTTTGTAATGGGTTGGAAGCTTTAAACGACCCACTAGCTACGTAATTCATATTGTGTGACGCCCGGTCGTTATTTAACTGTCCCACCACGCTTTATAATATACGTTAACCAGAGAAACGGAGAGCGAGAGAGAGAAGGAATTAACTTTATTGAGAGCCTGAGAAAATGGATCATGGGAGCCTTATGGGCTTCCTTGTCTACCAATAGAAGTGCACTTGTCTGGAACGCACTACGCTATAAATCATAATTTTTGTGAAGTAGAAAACTAGCCACTATGCAATTTTTCGTCATTCTGCGGAGAACTGTGGTACTCGCTAAACACCTGTAAGGTATTATGTGCACTTTGTTGATGCTGTGGCTGATGACGATGAAGAATTATCGCAGAGGTCTTTGTAGTGGGTTGGAAGCACTCAAGAACCCACTCGTCGAGCAATTTGCATTGTGTGACGCCCGGTTACAGAATTCGCGTTTGTGTGACGCCTGGTTGTTATTTTACTCTTCTACCACACTACATTACATATGTTAATGTGGTTCCTTCCCGACATGAAGCCTGTATAGGGTCTATTTGCAACGCAGTTTCAAGCACCGGCATGGCCCTGAGGTAGAACACTGGGTTCCCACGCAGAGGGCCCAAGTTCGAACCTCGTTCCATCCTGGAAATTTTGTCTTATTTCCTTTTTTTTTCTTATTTCGTGCGATAGTGGGTACGGACACCGGCGGCGGCAGCGGACAACTACGGCGCCAAAAACGGCCGTTGAAATGATCTCATAACAGCTTTCGCTGTAATAATGACTAGTCAGTTCAGGCACGAAGGCAAGGGGGGGGGGCGAAATTCGTCCATCCTTCTATATCCTGGGCAACTTTTAAATGCGAAGCATTTCTTAGCGAACCTCTGGCACTTTGAGCGTTTCTATCTACGTATCTATCTATCTATCTATCTATCTATCTATCTATCTATCTATCTAGCCGCCTACGTCTGGGGGTTCTCATGATCGCCTCCTTAACTTCGTGCAGACCAAAATTGGCATGGGAGGGTAACATGATTTGACGAATATGACTGTCGGGTCAAGACATGAATAAAGTGAAAATCCTGTCGCGTACGTCGTCAAACCATTTCCTCCAGACACGTGTGGCACATACCCGCTTTCCACGGGCCAAGGTACATGGGTATGCGCCACAGGTGAGTGACAGTTTATATCTACCCAGGAACGGCGAGAACAGACATTAAATGCGAGAGCGTTAAAAGAACCGACATCGGCAGCGTTGACCCGACGAATGGAAAGAATGAAAATTTGGATCCCATCAGGAATCGAACCCAAGCATTCTGCATGGCAATCAGGTATTCTACCACAGAGCCACGCCAGGTCTATAAACTGGTTTGGAAAAACAGCCTATGCAGGCGTAATGACGGTGCAACGTCAGTTGTGGTTGTGGTGCTGGCTATCTAATTTTACAAGAGAGCAATAAACAATATACATGATACTTCTACGATACAGACGTCATATCAGATTAACGTCTGTGGTTCCAGTGTTGGCTCCGCTCTTATAGCAGTCTAATAAACATTACATTTGTATCCCTATGATTCAGCAAGCTATATTCAAGCATTGCTCGACTCCGGAGGAATATATTAACCAAAGTTACGTATGATATTGAGATCATCGCACCGTAAAATGCACTTAGTCCACCAGAACGACGCAGTGTCATCTTCATTTCTTACGAGGCTGGGCGATGGCCTCATGCTGACCGAGGATGATGCCAGATTGATTGACAGTCGCTTTGTAGACTAGGCTACGTAGGCCACATACGCCCAGGTAGTCTGCGAATACGACAAGCGCCATCCACTGATGTTGATTTACGTAACACTATCCAGGCCTACCAGCCTCGACGGCCTATACCTCACCAACGCGAAGGATGACTTCAGATTCCTAGATGTCGCCGGCTCTATCTACAGACAATTTGTCGACAAAATGACCGAGGCATCCACGGTTTCCAAAAGCTGTACTATACCTCATACTTCACTACACATGGACCCCTCGTCAGCGCGATCACGACCTGATCCGATAACAAGTCGTGACCAGCTGCTGCTGCTCACTGATCACGGGAATGATGACCTTGTTCAAGAACTGCCAAGAACTTCTTGCACACATGCACACGTGTTCGTGAAACGTGCGTACGTTCTCTATCATAAGGGAGAAGTATAAGAACTACATATCAGCTTACGGCTTCTGGTGTTGGTATAATACCCACGTTGCCGTTGCCAGCGTTACCCTACTGTAAACAACTGGTTATATAACACATATGCGGCTCTTCAACATATATGTGTGCGTATAAAATTTATACAAATCTTTAGCGCCATTTTGTAACGTTTCGCTCAGTAAAAAAAAATACGCCAGTCACCTTCCCACCGCATGCTTCGCATCACATCGACTCCCATGGTACGTGGGATCTGCCGAATTTTTTTTTTCTTCTTGCCATGGAAATACTTTCTTTAAGACTTTATTTTCGGGGAGGCCTTGGGCCCTCCCCGAAAAGAAATCCTGGCTACGTGCCTGAGTCAGTCTATTAACTCTATGCTAAGTAGCTAGGCGGAGCTAATCGCGGCTGGGGCGCGGTGGTGCACGGCTTTCCCAGAGTCTTGTCGTGGTCCCGCGGAGCAGGTGCTTCGCCAGCTGTGGCGCCGCTGGTTACTAAGCAGCGCAAGGCGCTCCTCGACGTTTTCTGGTTGCACCACGCAAACTACACAAACTTTCAGAATGTGCTGCAAGGGAATTCACCTTCTTCCGAAATGATTTTCCAAGTACTTTGCTGAAATCGCCTAGTTTTTTCATAGCTCTTGAGCAACAGCAACCATGTTACGGTTTGTCCTTGCAATAATAAAAAGCAGTCAAGTTGTTTCATTGCGTACATCATTGTATCATCATTAACTGCTGCCAACAACAACAAAGGATGTCTATAATATTGTGTCAGCCAGTTTTGAAACAAGGACATCTAGAAAAAAGATATCTCTTTGCGTGCAGTTCGTGCACTTCTTAGTATTGTCAGTCCAAAGTAACATCAACTGCGTGAAATACTACAATTCCTTTCTTTTATCTGTGGCCATTAAGTACTTCTTATCCGGATGTTTTAACCAACGTAGAAGTACCTGCTATCGTTAACAACTTCAGGGATGCATCAATTCTGTGGACTGATATTTGCTTAGACCATTAAAAGAGTTGACTGTTGGACGAGTTGGTGTTCTGACATAGAAACAATTGGAAGGGTAGCGTAACTAAACAGGGCACACAGCAAAGAACAGACGATTCCTGAGGACGCTCAAGGACAGATGCTACGGGAAAAAGAAAGCCTCCGACGTACCACACGAGCTTTTATACCTCCGTGTGGGTCAGACCTCCCTAGTGGTTTAACCCGCCGAGAGGAGGTTACGTTGCGGAGGCTTCGCGTTGGGGTTGCGCTTACCCCATCCTGACCACCCTTTGGGCGCCAAAGTACCGCGGCCCGTATGGTACATCGTGCCCATTTTGCGACGCCCCAATCAGCGATGTAGCTGTCACACACTTATTGTGGACATGCACGGGTCTACAATTAAGCCGTCGTCGTCACCTACGTGCAACAGGCCTCAGACCTGGCCGACCACCCGACCTTGACCGCTGGATTAGTGGACCTCACCACCGCTCGTTACTGGACTTCATACACGAAGCAAATTTATATGTGTATTTCTGAATAAATATTATGCCTAAGGGCAGGCTTTCGAAAGAAAATTCCGATGTGCAAAAATCCTAGGCAGAAGTAGACAAAAGAACGGCTCGCGAAACATTAGAAGCATTTTTTATCAGGGAATCAGGTGAGGTGTGTGTAAGCGACACTTCCATTGCGCTGTACCAGTGCTGAAATTCAATTTCTTTCGCGCCGTGTTTGAATTTTCTTTTCCTTTCTTTTTATCGCACCTTGTTTGATTGTTGGCTGCTGTGACGGTGCGCCTGCGCAGCTTGTTGATGTATAGAGCTGTGGATGCGCCCTCAATAAAATCAGTTGTTAGTGTGCGCCTGTGCTCTTCTGTTCCTTGCTGTGTGTCCTGTCTAGTTGCGCTAGTTACGACGGTTTCTATGCCTAGACCATATCTTTCAGATTCAATTGATCGTGCATTACGTGAGGTCCTGAAACTTAACTTTTGTTGCTTGTTCTTCTCTATGTTTACACGATGTACCTATTATTTACAGTGGTCCGTACGCATCCTTAGCAAAACAGAGCACCATCTTAATGATCACGATAGTTCAGGAACATCCTTGGCACACCGGAGACGTTAAAAATAGCACAACTCGCTGTTGGGCTAGTTGGTACTGTTCTGTTGCAATAAGCATGTGCATAGCTGAAACGTCAAGTCCACCCAAGTGAAACGCAACCTTACCTGACTGCGCTGCGATTCCACGCCTCGGGCTCGCGCTGCCGCCACCTTACTTCACCACAGCCGCTCGCGGCGGCCTGCTGCTTGGGCCCAGGCGGTTAAGACGCTCTGTCAGCGTCTGCCACAGCTCCCGTCGTACCTCCGGCAGCAAGTTGCAAGCCGCCCTCTCCATATGAGGATGATCGCTAATAAAAATCTAACATCGCGGCCCACTCTTCAGCGCTCTGCCGACATAACCACAGAACACCTAAACAAAACATAGTTACGTCGGCAATATCGGCACTGGCTCGGCTGGCTCGCTCAGTGGCTAGAAAAGTTGCTATGGTGTCGTCGCTCATCTTCAAATGGCGCTAAATTGCAGACGATATTGTCTGCTTCACGACTTTAAAGCTAAACGCTTCACTTTCGTTTTATTTTTTGTCATTGCGGTTACAACTTAAGAAACAAAATGTCACTTAATTACACGTTTCTTTGTATTTCATGTCCCCTTTACGTCACGTTGGGCAAGCGATTCATGTGTCCGTGTCACCATTGTGTGACGTCACACCTGCGCCAAATTATACAGAAAATGGCGAAAGTCTAGGATAGAACCCTCGGATTGCCAACACTATAGCTGTGGCGTTCGATAGTGTGCGCACTGACGCTGCGACTGTCGGTGTACCCCGATACGTGGCGACCGCAGCGTGTGTTCCCTAGTTCCTTTGACCCGAAGCAACACGGTCAAATGAGGAAGCGAATACACAGGTGAACAACGTACGTGCCGCATAAATTGAGCAAACCCCACCACTCACCATTGGCTCACAAATATGTCGCGATTCGGAGAATTTACAAAAAAGACACATATGCTCCTCAATTGGCTCCTTACGATGATGCACGAAACGCCAAGCGCATACGGCAAGCAGACAAGAGGACGCCTATCGCAACAGAAATGCTACTCAAATGGAATAGTTCAAAGGAGCAAACGCTGTATTAAAAAAAAAATCACAGCATATCCACGGAGTGAATGATGATGAGTGGGCGAAGCTGCGGAGGTTCATCGGTAAACCGTGAATCTTCCGTGAATTCTGCCCAGTACATCATCACCGACGTGAGATCGGGCGCGTTTATACTAAAGGTTCGATGAGTTATGACGAATTGCAGCTTACTTTAATTTTACATGTACGCTGTGAATTTTCATTGTTTAGAAAACCATTGCTTTAGAAAACATCTGGCGTCTTTCGTTAAGCAGCTGGCGTCTTTTCGTTTTGCTTTAGAAACATCTGGCGTTCTTTCGTTTTGCTTTTAGAAAACATCTGGCGTCTTTCGTTGGTTTATTTCATCAATCAACGGCGTTTTGAACAAAATTTTTATTGTTTAATCACGCACAGGAGAAATCTCACCAGGCACTACCTTGGAGGTAAACAATGGCTGCTAATGGGAATGAGAGACAGAAGAAGTCGGCTTTTAGCTAACACTTACACTTCTACTTCTACTAACGTTTCCTACTGGAACACGCCAATGGCTGCTAACGGGGAATGAGAGACGGAAGAATTCGGCTTTTAGTTAACGCGCACGCTGGGAATTTTTGATTGTTCAACAACGCACAGGAAAAATCTCCCACCGGCACCACCTTGGAGGTCAAGATCTGGTACTAGCGTTACGACTGGTTACGCACTACTGCGACTACAAGGAACGAACGGCTGCCGCCTTAAGGAGCTTCGCCCCTAAAAATGCCCCCACCTCCCCGAAGGGAATCGTGAGGAAATGCGAATGCATTTCTTGCGCCGAGAGTACACGGCGTAGTAATTTTAATGTCGTAAAGCTGGACACATCGACGCGCTCAAGTGTCTCCCTTTTGGGCGCCTCTTTCAACGAACGCTTCCTACGTGCGTTCGTAATCACCTCAGGGATGTTGCCACCGCCTTCAATGTAGCACAAACGCGTTTAAAACGCGCTGTTTTCAGGCTGTGCCAAGGCAGCACAAACGCTACAAACTCGTTTCAAACGCACTGCATTGAGGCGGTGGCGCAGGGAGGAGAGAGAGCCAACGGCGAGAGAAGGAGCGGCGAAGCACTGCACCTACCCTCTTCTACACTCTCTCCACACACGCGGGAGCTCCGCCGAGCTCCCGCGATGCGAGCGCCCTCACAAGCCAGAGCGCGCTCGTCCTCTCCACTCACTCTCCGCTACTCCGCCCGCACCACCTGCTCCGGTTGCTAGGGGCGAGGATAAGCGCGCGCGCCCGCAGCTGTTGCTATGGGAGAGGGAGTGAGAGCGGAGAGGCGCGCGGACACCGACCGACGCCTGACATAGCCCGACTAAGAAATGCATTCGCATTTAAAAGGACCTTCTGCACCTTTCATGAAAATTATGTATTTCTTGCCTTTCATCGAAATTATGAGTCACCACTGTGTCGTGTGCTACGAAGCTTCGTTGGTCATCCAACTTCAAGAGTTAATGGCTCATGAGTTTTTTTGCTATCGTGTTGTGGTGAGACCACGCTGACGCAGATTTCAACCAAGATCTCTGCCGCAGGGGGATTCTGGAGGGCCGCTGCAATGTACTTTCGACGAGCGCACTTGGTTCTTGGCCGGATTGGTGTCCCATTCGGTATACTGTGCGCTGCCCAACATGCCTACAGTGTTTACAAAGGTGGCGCCTTTCTTGGACTTCATCCACAACCAGATGACCCAGCAGTCAAGCTGAATAAAGAAACTTCAAAGTGATGTTTGAGTACTCTTTCGTCGTTTATAACACGGACGTGAAAGTAGTATCTCTTTCCGTCGTTAAAGGACCCATGACACGAAAACTGCAATTGTGTTATTTTATTGTCCTGCATACGTAGGCGCTTCTGGCCGATTATCAGTTGCGAACATTGCCTTTAAGATATCCTAATTTGGCACTAATGTAAGTGTGACTATTCACCTAAGTTGGCAGCACCTCGCGACATCGCCACTAGTATGACGTAGGTCGAAGACGCCATGTGACGTTGCACGAATAAAGCGAGCATTGTTGACGTCACCGACAAGTTTGCGGGGCGCACGCGATATCACGCCTGGCGCCTAACCGCGGCCATCTACCATACTGCATATTGCAGTGTGGCGCCACCGATAGGCGGGCGCCGCGCAAAATAAAATGTATGGCGTCGGTGCGCGCTGCATGAAGCTTGGACGAGTTTTTTAGGAGATGTGAAGCATCTTATAGCGGAGTTCAATCCGGTGGTGGTGGTGGTGGTGGTGTGCGGCGTGACCACTCTTACTGCGCATGCGCAAGCCCTCTCCACACACCTCCTCTCCCTCTCCCATCCCCACTTCCCATTTCCCCTTCCCCTCTCCATTCCTCCCCCTCTCCCCTCCCCTCCCCACTCCCCTCTCACCGGTCCCCCTCCTCTTTCCCTCCCCCATCCCTCTCTCTCCCCTCCCCTTCCCCACTTCCCCGCTCCCCTCTCCCTTTCTCCACTCACCCTCTCCCATCCCCCTCTCCACTTCTCCTCTCCCCTTTGCCTCTCTCCCTTCTCCTCTCCACTCCCCCTCTGAAACGCGGGCTCTACATGCCGAAACGCTGCTTCGCATCGCGTCAGGTCCCCTTTAGCGGGAGATGGTGTGATTTTGCGATAGCAATTATATGGACAGTCTCGACGGGTTTTTGCCGTCGCCGTCATGTCCTTCCGGTATGAAGTCCAAATTGATAATATCCCCTCGCCCATTGTACGTTCTACCGCGGGTAAAAGCACACGAGCGGGGGCGACGAACGCGGCCGAAACAGAGTTCAAACAAGCCGGCCCATTTCCGTCGCTAGGAGGGTGCATGCGATAACATCACCTTGCTCGGGAGGCCTGCTGCCGTCGAAGCAGACAGGAAACGCCCCGCCCGTCTTTAACGAGCCTTAAATGTCGCCAAGACGCGAGGGGGGGGGGGGGAGTGTCACGCGAGGAGCAACTTAAACTTTGAATCTAAGGGCACGGTCGCTATCGCTGGCGCGCGCGCTATCTCGAAAGCCATCGCAGCGGGTGGCTCGTATGCCCTTCTACGTGCTTCGCTCTCAACGTGAAGTGACCATGCGGAGAGCATCTCTCCCTGGAGCGGCCGTATTCTCTTACACCAGCGTTTTGTAGTTACGTGAGATCGGATACAAAACAGTTAGCTGCCAGCCTCACTTCGTGTAACACTACAATTTGTTGCTTTCGCATTCATTGCTTCGCTCTTGCGGTAAAACTGTGACTTTTTAGATGCGAAGCATCTCTTGCTCGGGGGTATGTACCGCGGCCTGCTAATCCGCACTCACACTAAGCATGCGCGACTCTCCTCCTTCCCTCTCTCCAACAGCTGCGCGTTACTCTCTCCACTTCTCTACCAGCACCTGCTTGCGCTTCTCCTGCGTTCTCGCTTCTGCTCTCGCGGCGCATGCGCGTCTCTCCTCCTCTAGTCTCCTCTCCTTCAAGTGGTAGAGCGCTGCACGCGTTCGGTCCAGCGCTTGCTTCGGTTGACTCCTCTGAAATTCGGGCTCGACATGCCGAAATTCTCTCCTGCGCAGCGCCGCGATGAGCGCCAGCGCACGTGTGTCTCCTCCCCCCCCCCTCTCTCCTCTACCACGCTGCCTCCCTCTCGCACGCCTGTCGACCGCGTTCGAAATTCTCTCCTGCGCAGCGCTGCGATGAGCGCCAGCGCATGCGCGTCCACTTCCCCTCTCTCTCCTCTCCCACGCTACCTCCCTCTCGCGCGCCTGTCGACCGCGATCCCTGCTCGCCCTGTGAGAATTAACGGCCACGCTAGAGGGAAGACACGATGAGCGTAGTGTTCCTCTTCGCGTTCCACGACGCGAGGTTGGTAGCATGCCCGAGGTCGGTAGCATGCCCAACTAATGACAACGGAACGCGATCGTGCAAGTGCTCCGGCTTCGCATCGCCTCATGGTCCCCTTTAGCGGGAGATGGTGTAATTTTTTAAACAGCGGTGCTGTTGAAGCTCGCCGTAATTTGTCTGTCGGAAACAGAAATGATCATCATCATGAACCGGCACCAGTTGTCTTAGTCCTCTTCTTCATCGTCGTCGTCGTCTCCTTCATCTTCTGCTTCGCTCCCAGAACACTTGCCGTGATTTCTATGGCGCGGAATACAATAACCTGATGGGCGAGAGAATGACTACAGAGAGAGAGGGAGAGAGAAAGATAGCCACACACACAGAGAGAGAAATATTGAAACAAAAAAACAAAAAAATTCCTGGGAAAAATATTTCTTGGCGAGGCGAGATTCGAACCCGTCTTCCCACGATCCTTAGGCGAGCACCTTAACCACTCGGCCATGAAGGTACTTTTTTTCTTTCGTGGTATTTATCAAAATGCGTATTTGAAATGATCGCAAACGTTATGACGTAGGGCTGCGTTCACTCCGTGACAATAATCGCACACAAGAGGAGCATTCAAAGACTAACATACATGCCCTGTACAAGTCCACAAAAATAGGAAAAGTTCATAATCTGTCGCACAGGGAGGCTGGTAAGGATGAGCGCCTCATCAAGATGGGGTGCCACTCTGGTCTGATGTCAAGTTCTTCATAAATGTCCTTCAGATGAATAGCCATACGAACGAAATGCACACTTGAAGCAATGGTTGTTTCTGCAGTGCGATATTTCACACGCGTTTTCCACAAACTGTGCATTCGAAGGGCACTTCATCAAGAGACGTTTTGAGAAGGTAACGTATAGTATGTGAATTATTGGTAAAATCTTTTCTTTTGTTTTGAGTTCGTTGAAGGATATCACAAAACAGAATGACATCTTTCCCGCTAATAAAATAGTGTTCCATTGTCTTGAACAGACCCGCTAGTAGAGTAGAGCATAGCCTTATATAGTTAAGTCATGTACGCTACATAAAAAAAGTCACGCCATATCCGCGAAGTGAGTGATGTTAGAGGAGCTTGCTCGGAGATGATAGGTTAACCCGTGAATCCTCGGTACAAATTCCTCTATCTTCATATAAAGATGTGACTACGTTATATATATACACATTATATAAACAATGTTTATTAATTTTCTTGGAGGCGAGCCCGCGGTGCTGCCTTGCGAGCTTTCACCCCCGCTGCCTTGGCTTCTTCGGTGTTCATGGTGAGTAGCTGTAGCGAAGTGTACTGAGTGAGCTCCCGCCGAAAAGAAAGGAAGCGCTCCGAGAGCAAGCGCTGTATATGAGCGCGGCCCTCTAGCGGTCACCTATCAAACGAGAGCACGCGCCGAGTGTGCCGCGCGCCTTCTAGTGAGCGCGCTTGAATCACCGGAGAGAGCACAGCTGCGCCTCTAGCGGGAGCAATGAGAACTAGTAGATACGGCGCGATGGACAAGGCGCGAGCATAAGAAGCTTGGCGAGCAAGCTCCTAAAAAGGTGCGGCATTTCGCGTGGCGCCGAAACAGTGTCTCGGGCCTAGTTCTCCTCGCGCCCGCTATGGCGTCATCAGCTGGATTTATTCAACGGCAGTTTCTGGGCTGGGCATTCTTTTATTGCGATAGCAATTATATGAACACTTTCGGCGGATTTTTGCCGTCGCCATCGCCGTCATGTTCCAAAAAATCACAGCATATCCACGGGGTGAATGATGATGAGTGGGGCGAAGCTACGGAGGGAATCATCTGTAAACCGTGAAACTCTTCCGTGAAATGCGGCCAGTACATAATATAAAGAGTGTGAAACATCGTGTATATATTAAACATCAAACTTTTATTGTACTGTTGGTTTACGTGGTCCCTTCATTATCACTTGTGATCGGTGAAATGCAAGGAAGAAGTCCACTCCCGAGCGAAAGAGCGCCAAGAGCGACCGCATTCCCCGCTCGCCCTGTGCGAATTAAAGGCAAGGCTAGAGGGAAGACAGGACGCGCGTTCCACGACGCCAGGTCGGTAGCATGCCCAACGAAAGCCAACGGAACGCGATCGTGCAAGTGCTCCGGCTTCGCATCGCCTCATGGTTCCATTTAGCGTCCCAAAACCAAACATATTGCTCAAGGTGTGCCTTGCGTTTTTCGTAGAAATAATTTCTGTATCATGTACACTAAGACGAAAAGTTGAAAGCTCACTAGAGTGTATCGCCCGCAAAGTATGTCTTTTAGTGTGATTTAACTCTCGTACGGCAGGGTCCTCGCGCCGTTGCCGGTCCACCTCGCCCGTTGACGATCGGGCGAGGTGGCTACATGCAACTACTACCCTACTACTACTACACTTTAAGAAAAACATCTGGCGTTCTTTCGTTCTGCTTTTACAAAACATCTGGCGTCTTTCGTTGGTTTATTTCATCAATCAACGGCGTTTTGAACAAAATTTTTATTGTTTAATCACGCACAGGAGAAATCTCACCAGGCACTACCTTGGAGGTAAACAATGGCTGCTAATGGCAATGAGAGACAGAAGAAGTCGGCTTTTAGCTAACACTTACACTTCTACTTCTACTAACGTTTCCTACTGGAACATGCCAATGGCTGCTAATGGGGAATGAGAGACAGAAGAATTCGGCTTTTAGTTAACGCGCACGCTGCGAATTTTTTATTGTTCAACAACGCACAGGAGAAATCTCCCACCGGCACCACCTTGGAGGTCAAAGCGTAAGACTTGTTACTCACTACTACGACCACTACGAGGGACGAACGGGTGCCGCCTTAAGGAGCTTCGCCCCTAAAAATTTCGGCAGATCCCACGTATCGTGGTAATCGATGTTATGCAAAGCGTGCGCAGTAAGGTGACAGTGGCGTAATTTTTCACATTGAGCGAAACGTTACGGACTCACGCTAGAGAAATATGAAAGTAGTATATGCACACTCATATGTTGAAGAGTCGCATATGTATTATATAAACAGTTGTTTACAGTTGCTCAACGATGGCAACAGCAACATGGGTGTTAGCAACATCAGACGCGGTAAGCTGATATGTAGTGCTTATATTCTTCAATACTGGATAGCGCGAATCTGATCAGGACAAAGAAGGAACACAGATTCACAGGACATGCGTTACTCGCAACTAAGCTTCATTCAGGAGTCTCCCTATAGATATATACACAGCCGAGTGGCACGCGCGGGCGCACTGCACGTACGTTACAGTCACAGTTACAGTTGTTATGCTTATACTTGTCCGTTATGACGGAGAACGCGGCACGTTTCACGAACCCACGTTTATGTGTATTAGGGGTTCTTAGTTCTTGAACAATGTCATCATCACCGTGATTAGAGCTGTGCACGGGCCGTATTTCCGAGCCCGAGCCCGGCCCGGGCCCGCTGACATTGTCGAAGGCCCGCCCGAGCCCGACGGCAAAGGGCTGCCAGCCCACCCGGCCCGGCCCGACGTACGAAAACACAATCCCGGGCCCGGCCCGGCCCGGCTTTTTGAAGGTTCGCTGCGAAAACAAAACATCGTTTTCCGGTAATTTGGCATTTTATTGAGCATATCAAATATGATCAAACGACACACGACGAACAGTCTCTAATAGAGACTGTTCGCGGCACTTTTGCTATACAAGTAGACGGCCTCATGCCAGCAACAATGGAGTTCGCTCGCCAAAGCCGTCACGTGTATGGGGTATGTCAATGCAAGCGTCCGCTTGCACGAAGGCGATCTACGTCGGGTCGCTCGTCGCTGTCGCGTGCATTTTCACTCGTATGGGATTTGGCCTTAAACCTAACGCGGAACAGTCGCGTGGCGCCGTCACTAGCTCAGGTGGTGTTACTTCTCTGTTTGTCGGAGTGCAACAGAGGCGACAACGCGATGGCTCAAAAGACACAGCAGACAGCACAGATATTCAAGGGCGAGCGTGTTCACTCTTAAAAAAAGAAAAAAAGAAACGCACAGTGGAACACAACGGCCGATCGCGTCTTGCTGCAGCGCCAAGGCACAAAAGACAGTGGCGACAACACAAATGTTCATGGGCGAACGTGTTCACCGTTATAACAAAACAAAATGCACAAAGCACAGTCGAACCATACGGCGACGACGGCGTATTCGGTCAACGCGAGAGCAGTAGCACTTCACAAGCGGCGACGAAAATTCTACGGGGCCCAGCGGCCGCGTTCACCGTTTAAAATTCCCGCGGAAGGCACCCCGAGAAGGAGAGCGCGGCGCGGCCGTTGCTAGGCGGAACTCCGCAGCGGCGTCCCTGTGTGCGCGCAGCCAATAGCGCGCCGCTGCCGTTGCCATGCGTTGTGCGCTCTGCATATTACAAACTCGCGTTCGGGATCGCGGCTATGAGGAGTCTAAGTGTAGTGAAGTGCGAGGTATAGTGCAGCTGGTGGAAATCCTGGATGCCTCTTACGATGAAATGATCTATGGTGCCTCCTCTCCTGGACGTGGCAGCGAGGTGTTTTGAAGCCCTGACCACATCCAAGCCGTCGTTCACGCAGTATAAGGACCAATCGTGGTTGGGTCTTGATAAATCAATGTTGAAGTCACCGGTAATGATGAGAGGCTTGGTTCTCTCAGCAGGTTCATTGTAGGAAGCATTGACGCCGGGTTTTGCGTAATCCACGTGGTCCACGTTGTGGTCCACGTGGACGAGTGGATGGTAGTTGAGCTTCTTCCAGGGGTGCTCTGTCTTCAGTTTCCTCAATTTGCTTGCGTCCGCCGCGGTGGTGTAGCGGTTAAGGTGCTCGGCTGCTGACCCGAAGGTAGCGGGTTCGATCCCAGCCACGGCGGTCGCGTTTCGATGGAGGCAAAATGCTAGATGCCCGTGTTGTGTGCGATCTCGGTCCATGTTGAAGAATGCCCGATGGTCAAGTTTTCCGGAGCCCTTCGCTACGGCGTCTCTCATATCATATCGTGGTTTTCGGACATAAAACCCCAATAATTCTTATTAATATGACTTTACTTGCGTGTAAATGTGTGTGTTCGCGGTGACTGTGTCGGTTGAAGCTCTGTGTCACCTGTGGCACATACCCGCATAACATTAACTCTGGTTTACGGGTATGTGCCACACGTGACTGAGAGAAAGGGTTTCATGACGTACGCGACATGTATTTTGCGTTATTCGTGTCATGACCAGTGAATCGTGTTTGTCATGCATTGATCCCCTGCTATGCCAATTTTGGTATATTACAAGTTATGGAGAGGACCAGGAGAGCGCCCAGACGTAGGCGGCTAGATAGATAGATAGATAGATAGATAGACAGATAGACAGATAGATAGATACGTAGATAGAAACGGCCAAAGTGCCTGAGGTTCGCTAAGAAATGCTTCGCATTTAATATGTATGTGTATTTATATATAAACAAAAGCGACAAATAAAAATAACGGAGAAGCAAAAAATTGCGAAGCGCTTGACCGGGGTTTCGAACCTGCGACCTCTCGCTCCGCGAGCTCGCTGCCTTAGACAAATACGCCATGCCTCATTCGTTTTCCGGGATACTAACGGCAGAATACAAACGCACGCGGTGTTGGGTGAAACGCATGGGACGCCACACGTGGAGAAATGAAAATTATTCGAGACGCGGGCCCTGCTCGTACGTTGAATGCGTTACGTAGCAGGTCTAGAAGTGACGAACGTGGCAGTGAAATCACAACATTGGCGCTCTGTAACCGTGTTTATGTGTAACATGCAAGTTACGTGATGGATGCTTTACTGACTCGTATTAAGAGTGGGCAACGCTGCGTTCTCAAGGCATACCAATCCCACGTACGCACGTCTCAACGCCGAAGCAGTTATCTGTTCACTACGCCATACGATCCCGACAGTAGAGAGCTTTAGTTTGTCTGTCGACTTCCTAACGTTTGCGGATACCTGGTTACCGGAGCTGTTGACAGCTGCAGCAGTTGGCCGCGGGATCGAGCAGAGTCGGCACCTAGCGGCGAGCGGACGAAACCCCGCGGTGTGGACGGCTCTTTTCGTCGTCCGCTAGCCACACTTTGTTCGGATGTGTGCGTACGTCACGCACGTCGTCACATGACAGCTTATTCCGTTGTGCTAGCGTAGCAACGAATGTCTGTACTTATGCCTACACGATATACACATATACACGATATACACAAGCTCGTGTAGGTATGGCGCTAGGTCGAACCATCCTACCGTCCATTGGAAAAAATCATTTCCACGTGGTGCCACTTTGTCGTTCAAGCACATCACATAGTGCACTTGGCGTCGTCCTAAACGAAAGAAGTACAAAATGTCGAGGTGTGAATGTAGAGTTTTCGCGACACCATCTAGTAAAGTGTTGGCGATTTTGAAATCATTGTGATACCGCAAAAGCATCTACAAAGGCTGGTTAGCGGTAAAAAGGGCCTCAAACGACGCATTTTTTATAGTGGTACACGCGTATTCATGCAAACAAAAAAGCACAGTACTCAAAAGAGAGAGAAATAGATGAAAGAAAACTCAGGGAGGTTAACCTGGCGCGAGTAACCGGTTTGCTACCCTGCACAGGGGTGGAGAAATAGGGGCGCAAAGTCCTTCTTGATCTAATTACGCAGAAGTACAGGCTCTCTGGTTTGTAGCCGCCAAAGCAAGAATTAAATACTTAATGGGCGCAGTCGCGCAACACTCTTAATGTTGTGGTATAGGCTGAACACAAGTTAAACACGTACAAATAGCGAAAGAAAAAACATCGATCACAGTGCAAAACATGACTGCGACCGAAAGCCAGTACCCCATTGATTGACAGATTGTGCTTCTCTGACACGTGATAGGAACGTTAGGCCGGCTTCGTGCATAAATGTGGCAATGGAGGGCGTATATAGCACCATTAGGCTGTAGTCAACGCGCTTTATTTGCCGACAATCGAATCAAACCGCCTATGGTGAAGCGCCGCTGCGTACATTTGTATATGCGCCGCATACCGCCAGGCGCAACGACAGGTAACGGTTCGCGGTGCATAGGGATGGGCCTCGCGCTGTTTCGTTTCGCTGTAAATGTTTCGAGCCGCTGCCGGCCTACACACTCTGTTTTGTTCTGTTCGTTTTGACTCGTTAAAATGCTTTCGCGAAGTGCATTCAGCTGACTTCAGGGGAACGAAGGGACCGTTGAAGCTTTCACCGGATGGCACTCGTTTCAAGCCCGAGGATATACGGACCGGTGAGTAAAAACCTATTGCTTCAGTTTTTTTTTACCAATGGCTTTGTGTGGGTATCACACGGAAGCGACGCACTGCAATATTCAATTTTTCAACGTCATACTCTGTCGATGAGAAAACGTGCGTTCCTTGCGGCGTGGCTTCACGTGGGAGCGAGTTGCTGAGTTTATCGTTCGGTTAACATTAACCAGGCCGCTGCAATAAAGGAAGGCAACTGCATCACCAACGCCTCGCATGTATCTTGGTAACTAGCCCGTATATCAGTGCAAAAAACATATGAGTTATAGTTTGCCGGAGTCGCATTTGAGAAGCCAGGTTTAGAGGTCTCATTTCTCCTGTTGTCAGTTTAGGTTATTTTTACTACACATTTAGTGTATCAAAAGCTTCCCATAATTATGAGTGTACTTTCACTTTAGTGTGATAAAAAACCGTCACTATATTCAGAAATATTTTTTTTTCTGCTCTAGCCTCCTGGCCTGACAAGGAAACAGCTGTGTGCAATGAGCAAGGCACCTGTTACATGACACGCCTTGTGAAGAAGCTAGCCCGAGTGATACGACATGCAATATAAGGTACGTTTACATATATGTGTAACAAACCGCTGTTTTTGTTCAATATGTTTATGTTTACTTTTGCAAAATTTAATATTCATTGATTATGCTAATCAATATCTGGTGATGTCATTACTTGTTTTTCCAGGATTGCCAGGCAACGACAGGGTGACTACCCCCGAATGTCCACTCTGCAGGTGCGGCGAAACATGTGAACGTCTGCTACAACAGGTCGTCTTGAACCTCACGCTTGCAATGCTGTATTTGTGAATGGTTTACCAGGCATCTCATGGAGGGGTGCCTACAATCGTCCACAAGTATTCGCTGTCTACTGTGTCATGCAATCTACACCGCAATAGCGTTGAAGTTGAACACTAGCTCCATGCATTAGTTACGTTACGTGGCACTGCTGAGCTCAACGATGCAGGTTTTATACCTAGCCACGGTGGTCACATTTCATTGGGGGCGAAATGCAAAGACACTTGTGTGCTTACATCTGCGTCTGAAGTTCTGGGAAAGACGGAAGCTTGAAGAGACGAAAAATTTGTGAACAAGAGGTGTCGCTGGAGCAAATGTTTCGACAAGCAGCCTTGTCTTCTTCAAGGCTGCAACTGTGTTTGTTTAACTCCAGGCAGTTAGAATCAATTTAGAGTTGCCCACTACTGTATGACTCATAATCATATCATGGTTTGCATGTGAATCATCAGAAATTATAAATTCAAAGGTAAATATATAGAAGTCTGTCTGGCTGGGCAAGATTATATGAATAAAAAGACTCTCCAGCCACATTTAATCATTAGTCTTCTTAATTAAAAAAAACTAAGAGACCGAACGGGTCTCGATCCGTAGGGTCAGTTTTTTTACATTATAAGTCACATTACAAAACAAACATCATGGCAGTGAGGGGAATTAACAGTCTTTCCAACATCCAATATTATCTGGGGTTTAACGTCCAAAAACCACGATATGATTATGAGGGACGCCGTAGTGGAGGGCTCCGGAAATTTGGACCACCTGGAGGTCTTTAACGTGCACCTAAATCTAAGTACACGGGCCTCAAACATTTTCGCCTCCATCGAAAATACAGCCGCCGCGCAACATAAATGCAACATTTAATTGCGCTTTATGAGACAGTTTACAAACTACGCTCAAAGCTGTTTTGCCTTAATTAACTATGTTTAGATCATAGAAGTTTACAAAAAGATACGACAAAGCTTTACACGGCTGTGCTCAATTACATTAGCATTTGCACATATATTCAATGGGCTCCTTCAAATTAATCACAGCTAATAAACAAATTATAAGTGTGACGAGCACTTCTTTTTTCATTGAAATGAAAAAATAGGAGAGGTTGGTGCCATTATAGTGGCACCGGCTACTCCTTCTCGCTTAGAAGACAAAATTCTTCCAGCACAGCTTCACCAAGCACGTTTACGTTGTCGTGATGAGAGATTACGTTCAGTGAATATTGCCACGTGCGTTTCTTATTATCACTTTTGCTGTACTCGGTTTTTGCCCACAAAGACTGTGAGCAACGCTAAGCGCAAACCGCGCCTCATTGTTCGAGATGCTTCACGATTATTGTAGATCGTTTTGTTAAGATTGCGCGCAAGACGCGAACACTCGAGCTTATTCTAGAACTTGCGCGACAACCAACGATAACGCTGGAATATTCGACGGCACATGTAAAAATGCCGACGCGCTTCACCGCTTGTCAGTTGTTCGACGGCCGACGCCCAGTTCGCCGCTATCAGTGTACAGCGTGTATTGCTGTAGTCTGAGTTTTCATTTCCCGGCCACAAGTTCGGCCAAATAAACAGTTTCATCTCGGACGTGCTGACTGTTGTCTTCGTCGATGTCACGACCACGTGACATCTGTTGGAGGTGCTGTTCGTCCATGTTCCGGGCGCCCCCATCAAGCCGTGAACCAAGCCCGAGTCGCAAAGACGTCGACGCCAAGGCCGAGCAGCGAGCAAACCGCAGGCAACAAGGTCTACCGCCAGAGCACGGGCCTCTACCTGAAAGACCCGGCAAACAAAGACCCTGACCTCGACCACAGCGACGATGACAGACGCTGTGCCGCCCGCACCGATTCTTCTCCGGACACCCAGGGAGCCGCCGACCTTCCGTGGTTCGCCATGTGAAGACCCCGAGACTTGGCTCGAGACCTTCGAAAGGGTCTCAACATTTAATACCTGGAACTGCGAGGACAAGCTGCGCCATGTATACTTCTACCTAGAAGACGCCGCGAGGACGCGGTTCGAGAACCGTGGTCCGCAAGGAACGAGCAGCGGCTATGCTGGAGACGCGTGTGCAGCTGCCCAACGAAAATATTGCCATCTACACGGAAGAGATGAATCGCCTATTTCGACACGCCGACCCAAGTATGCCCGAAGAGAAGAAAGTGAGGTTCCTCATGCGGGGTGTGAAACAGGAACTCTTCGCTGGATTGAGAAGCAACCCGCCAAAGACGGTCGCTGAATTTGCTTCGGAGGCTTCGACAATCGAGAAAACGCTTGAGATGCGAACGCGGCAATACAACCGCAGCTTCTTGGCCATAAGCTACGCCGACGTTCAAGCACTAGGATCCACCGACCTGCGTGAGCCGATTCCAGCAATCGTGCAAGGGGAGCTGCGAAAAATTCTACTTTCGTCGCAACCTCAAGTAGATTCCATCGCCGACGTCGTGCGCCAGGAGATGCAGCATTCACTCGGCGCGCCTCAGCTAACAGATTCGCAGCCGCAAGCTATGAGCTATGCTGCTGCAGCCCGCCGTTATGCTCCTCCTCCACGCCCACGCCAAGACGCCACACCGCCGCAGTACCGTCGCCAGACGCCGCCACCCCCACAGATGCCCTACCGTCCGCCTGTCGGCCAGCGCTACGTGCCAAGGAAGACTGACGTTTGGCGCGCCCCTGACAACCGCCCGCTCTGCTACCACTGCGGGGAGGCCGGCCACACGTACCGCCGCTGCCAGTACCGACAGATGGGGCTACGCGGATTCGCCGTTAACGCGCCGCGCCCGCAGCCAGGCGAACGGCCTCGCGACATCGACGACTATCTCACCGGAGCACAGTGGCAAGAACGGCGACCTTCCCACTCGCCGTCGCCCGGCCGCTACATGTCCCCGCACCGCCGGCAGTACACTGGCCCAAACCGGGGCCGGTCGCCTAGCCTGTATCCGGGAAACTAAGGGCAGCAACCGATGGAGGTGCGGTTGCTGTACGACGAAATGCTGAAGATCCTCCGCGGCCGCCGACGACAACAACGCGAGAGACCTGCAGAACACGACGCGAAGCAGACGAAGCCCTGCCAACGAAACCTCGCGGACCGCAAAAGACCCGACGACGCAACATGGAAGCAGCGGAAGAAACCGACGCAGCCGTGACCCGACGCCGCGACCCAACCGCAACGCAAGACGACGAACTAGCGACCTCGGCGTTCTCATCGACGGCCACAACGTCACCGCTCTCGTCGACACTGGGGCCGACTATTCCGTCGTCAGTGGGCCATTCGCCACCAAGCTGAAGAAAGTAAAGACCGCTTGGAGTGGACCCGAAATCCGGACAGCTGGAGGCCACCTGATAACGCCGATTGGTGTCTGCACGGCGAGAGTCACCATCAATAACCGGACTTATCCTGCGAGCTTTGTAACTCTACAAAACTGCTCCAGGGATGTGATACTTGGAATGGACCTCCTAAGTGACCATGGCGCCGTCATCGACCTGAGGTCTGAGTCGATAGCACTAACCTCAGACAAAGCGCTCCCGCCCCACGCGATGCCAGGGAACCATGCACTGAATGTGATAGAAGAGCAGGTGACCGTTCCGCCGCGCTCGAGCGTCATTATTTTTATTCGGCACCGAAAAAGCTGTGAACCTTGAAGGCGTCATCGAGGGCAATGAGCACCTACTCCTGAACCGTCAAATTTGTGTCGCAAGAGGTATAGCCGAGCTGCGTGACGGTAAAGCAAAGGTAGTGCTGACAAACTTCAGCCACGAATATAGGCACCTCAACATTGGTACGACGGTCGCTTACATCGACGAATGTGTGGCCGCCAGATATGCTTTCACCCTCTTCGATGGTGCTGAACCTGCTTCGACGAATCGAGGTCCCGAACCAGATTACGACGACAACCCGAGCCTTCCGAAGGTCAAGCAAGACCAGCTCAAAACCCTGCTCCTGCAATACAAGGACTGCTTTTCATCGTCGTCCAGAGTTCGGCAGACACCGGTCGCAAGACATCGCATCATAACAGAAGAAAGTACCAGGCCACTTCGTCAGAGCCCGTACAGAGTTTCGACGCGAGAACGTGAGGCCATAAAGAAACAAGTCGACGAAATGCTACGCGACATCATCCAGCCTTCAAAGAGTCCGTCGGCGTCACCCGTGGTGTTAGTGAAGAAAAAGGATGGGAACCTACGTTTCTGCGTCGATTATCGTCGCCTGAACAAAATCTCGAAAAGGGACGTGTACCCTCTCCCACGTATAGACGACGCCCTAGATCGACTTACAAAACGCAAAGTACTTTTTTTCGATGGACCTCAAGACCGGCTACTGGCAAATCGAAGTCGAGGAAAGAGACCGAGAAAAGACTGCCTTCATAACACCGGACGGCCTGTACGAGTTCAAGGTCATGCCCTTCGGTCATTGCTCGGCACCTGCGACGTTCCAACGAGTCATGGATACTGTATTAGCTGGCTTGAAGTGGCAGAATTGCCTTGTTTACTTGGGCGACATCGTTGTGTTTTCCTAGAACTTCAACGAACACCTCCAGCGACTTCAGTCCGTACTTCAAGCAGTCAAGAACTCCGGGCTCACCCTGAAGCCAGAAAAGTGCCGCTTCGCGTACGAGGAGCTCTTGGTTTTGGGTCACGTGATCAGCAAGACTGGAGTGCTCCCAGACCCGCAGAAAACAGCTGCCATCGTCGCTTTCCCGCCAACCACCGACAAGATGGCCGTGCGCCTATTTCTCGGCTTGTGCGCCTATTACAGACGCTTTGTCAAAGACTTTTCACGGATCGCCAAGCCACTAACGCAGCTCACGAAGACCGACGTCGAATTCGGGTGGCAAACAGCGCAAGTCGAAGCATTTCGTGAACTGAAACGACGCCTGCAGACGCCTCCGATACTTGCGCATTTCGACGAATACGCCGATACGGAGATTCACACCGATGCAAGCAGCGTAGGACTCGGCGCCGTCCTTGTGCAGCGGACGGAAGGACTGGAAAGGGTTATCAGTTATGCTAGCCGGTCGCTGTCTGAGGCAGAGGCCAACTATTCCACAACCGAAAAGGAGTGCCTCGCCATCATCTGGGCTACGTCAAAGTTTCGCCCCTACCTCTACGGCAGGCCCTTCAAAGTTGTGAGCGACCATCACGCTGTGTTGTCTAGCTAATTTGAAGGACCCTTCAGGTCGCCTTGCACGTTGGAGCCTAAGACTTCAAGAATTTGACATTACCGTCGTGTACAAGTCCGGAAAGAAACACTCCGACGCCGACTGCTTGTCTCGTGCCCCCGACGACCCACCACCGCCCGACGACCAGGATGATGACAGCTTCCTGGGAGCCATAAGTACCGACGACTTCGCCGAACGACAGCGAGCCGACCCGGAACTGAAGAGTCTAGTGGAATACCTGGAGGGCAGGACCGTCGTTGTCCCAAAGGTATTCGGCGAGGGTTTGCATCATTTTCCTTGAAAAACAACGTCCTCGTAAAGAAGAACTTCTCTCCGGCCCGAGCCAGCTACCTTATCGGACTGCGACCAGAAATTCTGCATCCCTGCAGGACGACCCGACGGCTGGACGCCTCGGACTTTCCCGCACGCTCGCACGAGTACAGGAAAAGTACTACTGGCCGCACCTTGCCGCCGACGTCACTCGCTACGTAAGGACGTGCCGAGACTGTCAGCGACGAAAGACACCAACCACAAGACCAGCAGGCTTCCTTCAGCCGATCGAACCTCCTCGGCGACCATTCCAGCAGATCGAGATGGACCTCCTGGGGCCGTTCCCAACGTCGACTTGCGGAAATAAATGGATCGTCGTGGCCACAGACTACAAAACCCGCTACGCCGAAACAAAAGCCCTGCCCAAAGGCAGTGCCGCTAAGGTAGCCATGTTCTTCGTTGAGAGCATCGGCCTTCGACACGGCGCCCCAGAGGTTCTCATCACCGACAGAGGTACGGTGTTTACGGCTGACCTAACTCAGGCGATCTTGGAATACAGCCACACAAGTCACCGCCGGACAACCGCGTACCACCCACAGACCAACGGCCTCACCGAGCGTCTAAATAAGACCATCGCCGACATGCTGGCCATGTACGTCGACGTCGAACACAAGACGTGGGACACCATCCTTCCGTACGTGACCTTCGCGTACAACACGGCGGTACAAGAAATGACGCAGATGACGCCATACAAGTTGGTCTACGGACGGAGCCCGGCAACGACGCTCGATGCCATGTTACCAAACATAACCGACGAGGAAAACACCGACGTGCCCACTTACACCGCGCTGAAGAAGCACGACAGCTCGCCCGCCTACGGATCAAGAACCAGCAGACGACTGACAGCCGCCGCTACAACCTTCGACGACGCCCCATGGAATACCAACCCGGTGACCGTGTATGGGTATGGACGCCAATACGCCGACGGGGACTTAGTGAGAAGCTTCTTCGACGATACTTCGGACCGTAAAGGGTACTTCGACGCCTCGGCGCACTCGACTACGAGGTTGTCCCTGACGGCATTACGAACTCTCAGCGGCGCCGTGCGCGACCTGACGTCGTCCATGTCGTGCGCCTCAAGCCATATTACCTGCGTCAGCGAATCTGACGACTGTAATCTTGCTTTATTATTGTACTTTCTTGCTTGTGCTAATTGTTTATTGTACTTTGTTGGTTTATTCTTGTTATTTATTGTTCAATGCATTGGCCGCCTCCCCCACCCCCGTGTTCTGTTTTAAGCATCGGAATGATGCTTTTTCAGAGGGGGGCATTGCCACGTGCGTTTCTTATTAGTATCACTTTTGCTGTACTCGGTTTTCGCCCAAAAAGACTGTCAGCAATGCTAAGCGCAAACCGCGCCTCATTATTCGAGATGCTTCACGATTATTGTAGATCGTTTTGTTAAGATTGCGCGCAAGACGCGAAAACTCGAGCTTATTCTAGAACTTGCGCGACAACCAGCGATAACGCTGGAATATTCGACGGCACATGTATAAATGCCGACGCGCTTCACCGCTTGCCAGTTGTTCCACGGCCGACGCCCAGTTCCCCGCTATCAGTGTACAGCGTGTATTGCTGTAGTCTGAGTTTTCATTTGCCGGCCACAAGTTCGGTCAAATAAAGAGTTTCATCTTGACCACGCCAGCTGTTGTCTTCGTTGACGTCACGACCCCGTGAAAATATGGTAGTGTTTTTTTTATATAGCAGAGAAACGTCCCAAATTTGTTTGAGCACACCTACCTATGCTGTTTGATTAAATTAACATGTCACAGTTGTAGCACCTACCACTATGAAGTTAAAGTCTGTGAACTACTGTCACAAAAAAAACCTAGGAAATCGAAGAGGTAAATTAAAACATACATGAACTTGGACTTATCCACAGCCACACTACAAGATTTTACGTATTGTCACGGGGTCGTGACGTCGACGAAAGCAGCAGTCGGTGTGTGCAAGATGAAACTTTTTATTTGGCCGAACTTGTGGCCGGGAAACGAAAAGTCAAACTACAGCAATACACACTGCACACTGATAGCGGCGAACAGAGCGTCGGCCGTCGATAAACTGATCCGTGGCAAGGCGCGTCGGCATTTATACCTGCGGCATCGAGCATTCAAACATTATCACTGGTGGCTGCGTTAGTTGGAGAATACACTCAGCTGTTCTCGATTGCGCGCTTCAGCCTAACAGAAGATCCTAAAATAATCTGGAATGTTCCCAGACATTCTGACACTGTTTGCGCAACGCAGTAACTATACGTGCAATTGGAGCTTCTAAAAATAGCAGGGAGAATACATACTTGAGCTTCCAAGCCCAAATATATTGAAAAAGTAAATAACACAATAACAAGTCTGCAATATATATATATATATATATATATATTATATACCACCTTTATTCAGCATTGGCACAGGTTCACATCATCACCTACCAGTTGATTTCGTGAGTGTTTGCTTGCAATATAGTGCTCAAGTTCTATCGACATGTCTATGTGATACAGAGATTGTGCTCGTGGCTGAGCAGTTGTTTAGTGTTCTGTGTGAACACCAACAAAGATGTACACTGCATGCCTAAAGCTTATTTTCTTAGAATTTTGCTTCTAGAATCTGTGAGCACTCGCCTTATATCTTTCTTTCTTTAGCATTCATCTACGCTGCATACTCAGCAGTCCGATTACTACTAGCGCCAAGAAATTCTAGCTGTAGAAACTGTGTAACTGAACTATAACGAGGAACAAAACGAGCCTGAAATATTTTCTTCCACCTATTACGTGAATACGTAATACGTATGCTATGGCTTCACGGCCGAGAAATTCGTGCCTACCCTGTAGGCACAACGCGATATTCCTTATTTGCAACGCATTCAAGGTGACATCGCAAAGCGAGAAAGATGCGCAGAACTGTACGCATCCGCGAGTGTTTACGTAACAAATTTATCAATACTACATAGCTCTCACTGCGCTAGCTATCTTTCGGCGTAGCGCATGTTTCGTTTCAAACTCCACCACCATGCACTCACTTTAAGATCAACACAACCTGGCAAGCGCCGCATAACTAACGGCAGGATAAGACCCTTGTCCTAAAGCTATGCTGTTATACTCGGACGCCGCAACACAATGATTCTTTCAGCGATCTCGGTGTTCAGTTATATGCAGATATTTGTCAGCTTTCAGACTCATTACACACGCACAGGTTGAAAGCTTTCGACGTGTATGAGTGACTTGTTTTACTTGGACCTGATTGTATACATTGCTTGTACCATCTTGGGGGCTCACATTAAACGATGCAAACCTGACTTGATTGTCGCTGTTCTTGCCAGTCGAGGCCAGTTTGGTCACCTGGCGATAACTATTACACACACGAGCCGCGATTTAGCAACAACAAAGAACGAAATACCACAGGGAGCAAAAAGCGCAGTAGCGCGACCTGGGCGAACCAGCCACAAAAATGCGTTTGTCTAATGATGGTGATAGTACTTGCAGCGCCATCTCGCCTCGCTTTATTGCAGTTCAGTACGCCGCCGCTACCCTTATTTCCGTACTACAGCCAAAGGTACAGTTTCCGTTCTCTAAAGTGGTAGATGTTCTCTGGTATGGCCACAAAACAGTCTGAATTAAGCCGGATTAAGCTAATCCACCTTAAGCTAATCACAACCAAGTGAATTTGGAGTGAGATTGTCTTACCTGTTGGAAGCCTGAGCATGGCCACGTTAAGCCGGCCCGGATTAAGCTAATTCTAAAGAAATGTATTTTGAGCAAGTCGAGATTGCCTAGCCAGTCGGATGACAGAGTATGGCCACAATAAGGCAATGTGGATTAGCCGGATTAAGCTAATCCACATTAAGCTAATCACGAGCAAGTGAATTTGGAGGGAGTTGAGAGTAAGTTGAAATTTCGTCGCGATTTGGATGACTGAGTATGGCCACAATAAGACAATAGAGATTAGGCCGGATTAATCTAGCCCGGTTTAAGCCGGATTAAGTTAATACGGACTTATTTAATCCAGAACCAGCCCTTTTGAGTAAATTCAGTTTGTCTAGTCAGTTGGATGATAGAGTATGGTCACAAAACAGTGTGGATTAAGCCGGATTAAGCTAATCTGCATTAAGCTAATCACAAGCAAGTGAATTTGGAGTGACATTGTCTTGCCTGTTGGATGCCTGAGCATGGCCACTTGAAGCCGGCCCAGATTAAGCCAGATTAAGCTAGTCTGAATTAAGCTAATCCTAAGGAAATCTATTTTGGGTAAGTTGAGATTGCCTAGTCAGTTGGATGACAGAGTATGTCCACAGTAAGGCAATGTGGATTAAGCCGGATTAAGCTAACCCACTTTAAGCATATCACGAGCACATACTCTTCTTTCACATGCTCCTGTCATGCCAAGTCAATTTTGGCACTCGTCAACTTAATCAATCGGCCGCGAGAGCACGAAGACCTAGGCAGCCAGTGAGATAGATAGACCGATAGATACGCTCTAAATGCCTTTATTACAGCGGAAGCTGTTATGAGATCATTTCACCGGCCGTTTTTGGCGCCATAGTTGTCCGCCGCCGCCGCCGCCGTCGCCGCTGCCGCCGCCGCCGGTGTCCGTAACCAGTATCGCTCGAAATAAGAAAAAAACTAAATAAGAAAAAAATTCAAGGATGGAACGAGGTTCGAACCTGGGCCCTCTGCGTGGGAGCCCAGTATTCAACCTCTGAGCCATGCCGGTGCTTGAAACTGCTTTGCAAAAAGGTCCTATACAGGCTTCATGTCGGGAAGGAACCACATTAGCATATGCAATATAGCGTGGTAGAAGAGTAAAATAAGCACCAAGCGTCGCACAACGCGAATTCTGTAACCAGGCGTCACACAATGCGAATTGTGCAACGAGTAGGTTGTTGAATGCTTCCAACCCAATACAAAAGGCTCTGCCATAATTCTTCATCGTCATCAGGCACAGCATCAATAAAGTGCGCATAATCCCTTACATGCGTTTAGCAGGTACCAACGCTCTCCGTAGAATGACGAAAAATGGCACAGTGCCTGCTGCGCTACTTCTCAAAAATTACAATGATTTATAGCGTAATGGATTCTTCGCAAGTGCACTTGTATTGGTTGCCTAGGAAGCCCATAAGCGCATGATCCATTTCCTCGGGGTCTCAGTAAATATACGATTTATAGCGTAGTGGGTTCCTCGCAAGTGCACTTGCATTGGTTGCCAAGGAAGCCCATAAGCGCGTGATCCATTTCCTCGGGGTCCAGTAAAGTTCTTCACCGCCCCCCCCCCCGTCTCTCTCCCACGTCAACGTATGTTATACAGCATGACGGGAGAGGGAAATAGCGACTGGGCGTCACCCAATGCAAATTACATAACTGGTAGGCAGTTTAAAGCTTCCAACCCATTACAAAGAGCTGAGCCATAATTCTTCATCGTCATTAGTCGTCGCGTCGCCAAAGTTCACATAATGCCTTACAGACGTGTAGGTGGTGCCTCGCTTGTCCGCAGAATGACAAATAATGGCTTAGTAGGTGCTTCCCAACTTCACAAAAATTGTGATTTATGGCGTAATGGGTACCTTTCTAGTGTACTTGTATTGTAGCCTCAAGAGAGCTTACAACGGGCTCTAGAAACGCCGCTCTTCCAGCTTTCGTTGTGACTGTGCTGCGGTTTCAGCGCAGGCCTGGCGTTTTTTCGCCATTAAATGCTTCGTGCGTAATAATTAGTGGCTAATCTATTTGTTACCAACATTATATGTGCAAGCCTTACCGCCAGAAGGGATAAACTGAGCCAAATTACCGCGAATTTCGCTGAAAGCGTTCCATCTTTTGCATGCCAGGCATTGCCACCAAACGCGAACGTTTAAACCAATATGGCGTCCACAAAAGCAGTGTCTCCACCCTGTTCCGGAGGAGCACATCGACATGGCCGGCCCTACTGTGACCCTCGTGAAAATAGCGCTTCGTTATTCTGACGCGGGTCAAAACAAGGAAACGCTATTTTCACCCAACTTGGCTTGGATCTGTGAAAGATTGTGGCTTTTCGTTGAAAATTTACATCGCCGGTTCAGGCAACCTGTGGGCGCTTGGGCATGTTTTCTTGCGTGTTTGTGATCGGCGCGGTGTTTGTGTGGTGGGCGCGGACGCTGCGATTGTGCTTGTCGTTTGCCAGTGTGCTTTTTGAACGTGAATAGTTGGATTGTGTTCGCATCAGTGCGTTTGGAACCGGTACTGTGGTTCGCCTGAGCTTGCGTGGTCACTACGATGTCTAGGGCTCTCATGAACCTGTTTCGGTGGTCTTTACGATTCATATTTGATCTATTTTCGTGCGGTACGTGGACGGTGGTACATTGTGGTAGTCCGTAGCTGTGCACATTTCTAGGGAAGTTTGTTTTGTGCTTTGCACGGCCGTTCTTACCCGCTCGGCAACCTGCTCCGCGTTGTGCTTTTGCGCATATTCGTCGAAAATTTAATTTTATAGGCGTAATGGCATCGAACTCGCCGTGGCTGAGCTGTTAAATGCACGGTACTTAAACCACTTCGTCGTTCAGAAAAGCCGCTGACCAGCCTCGATTTCATAGCACGGGCATCACACGATGTAATTTCGATATCGATCAAGTCCAAGTTTCCTCATCGCGATTTACTTATTTGCGCTAAATGCGGAGGTGAGCCCCAATCACGGTCCAGACCAATCACGGTCTATGTGACACCCGTATTGGTCACCGCATGCGCAAGCCTCACTATTAGCATCCACGGCTACACGATCGATAGTTCTATGTGACAAAATCACGTTGCTCATCACGTTGCTCGTAAGAGCATGCCGCTCGTACCCCACGGGTTCTACGCACGGAGCAACGTGTGGTAGCGGGCTAGTTGGTATTCCATACTTAAAACTGCTCAGCGCGAAAGTAGACACAGCAACGCAGGTGAGACGAGGACTAGCGCTGACATCCAACTGAAATTTACCACAACTCACAAATATATTGCATACACCCAAGATTAAAAAAACATGCTTATGCTAAAAAAAAAAGGTCAAGCGTGAAAGCACAGTGAGACCGTAAAAAAAAACCAACAAAGGCGGCACAGCACATGCTAATGAATCCAGAAAAGCCAGTTCTTTATCAGATAAGAATAATGAAGGTTGCTGGTGCCATCATGAGGGTGAGCCACAAGAACTCGTGTTTTCTCGAACAGAGGTTGGCAACCATATTTCTAATAATGAGAAGCCATAGAAACGTCTCTATCCATAACGTCGCTATCCACATTTTTTTACTTTTTGCCACTGTAATCGTATGCTTAGAAACCTGCCTGTTTGACCAAAGCATCGAATAAGCAATCTGAGTTATGTGTTCGAACTAGAGCCGTAGAAGGACCTTCGAGCCATTGCCAAGTTATGCACCGTAAAAAGTTTGTTGACTGCGTAATGGGCGTCGTTTACAGCGTGCCTTTTTCCTGCGAACACAGCTACGTTGGTCAAAGAGGTAGATGCCTAAATATACCATTACAGAAACATTGTCAAAAAGTATAGAGATGGTTCTTTGGCTTCTAAATGTTCAGAATGTAGTTGCCAGTCTCTATTTAAGAAAACAAGCTCTTGCAGCTCACCTTCATGATGGCACCATGATGGCATTGAGGTTGTAAGAATAGCTAAAGGAAGCTGCGTCAGTAAACCTTCAATATTCCTATCTGATAAAGAACTCGCTTACCAGGATTCATCGTCATGTGGTATACCGCCTTAGTTGTTTTTTTAGTTTCACTGCACTATCATCCTTCACTTCTTGTTATTTGTTTCTAGCATAAACATGTTGTCCTTATCTTGGGTGTAGGCTATATATTGTGTTGTGTTAAATTTCAGTTGGAAGTCTGCGCTTGTCCTCGTGTCACCTGTGTTGCTTATCAACTGTCATGCTGAGCAGTTTTAAGTCTGCACATGGATGCATTGTATACATGTTAAAATGGACAGCACGAAAAAACGAGAACACAAGAAGAAGAAATACACACCACAGCACCATCTTGCAACCAACTTGGCAGTTATTTGGCACCAAGTGGCACCAAGTGGCAGTTATTTTTCTTGATTTAAAAAAGGCTTTCCACACCGTCGATCATGGCATCCCACTCAATAAGTTAAGTGCTCATGGGTTTCGCAACAGTGAACTTGATTTTTTCCCCAGTTATTTTGATAATCGAAATATAATCGTACATATAAACAACATAACGTCATGCCCTCAGCATCTTAGTACAAGAGTACTGCAGGTTTCAGTAATTGGTCCCTTGTTTTTCACAGTTTATATAAATGACTTGCCCCAAACTTTACAATTCGCTGATATATCAATGTACGCTGATGACACCGCTTTGATAATTACAGGTGACAACATCAAGGAACTAGAGGAAGAAGCCCAAATCGAGCTTGCTATTGTTTCCGAATGGTTCGTTGCCACTAAACTAACCATTAATTCTACAAAAACTAAATATACCGCTTTCCACTCACGTTCAAAAATTATCTGTAATGGTTGTGTCTCACTGCATATAAATCAATGCCCACTCGAACGCACTTACTGGTATACCTATCTTGGCGTTATTCTCGATCACCATCTAAGTTGGCATCTGGTTGTTTTGCTCTTTCAGGCACGGGAACATTTTCCAACAAACATTCTCCGCATCTTGTATTTTTCATTTTTCCAATCTCACCTAAAGTACTGTATTGAGTCAGGGCATGGACATTCAATGAGTACCTAGAACCTGTTCAACGTCTACAGAAACGAGCCAGCCGATCTATTAACTTCTCGCGGGGAAGTGAAGCAAGTAAACCAATTTTTGCTTAATTACAAATCATAACATTCCATTTCTTACGCGAAATAAGTATGGCGAAGTGCATTAGTAGTATAATTAAGGACAACCATCCCTTGAACATACCAGTATTGCGTGTGCCCAATCGTCGAACAATAAACAAAAAAATTGGCAACTTTAATATACCATTGGCTAGAAATTTATATGGCTAGAGACTAGTGGAAGTTATTGGTATAAAAATATGGAACGACGTACCACTTGAGGGAAAACAAAGCAAGAACGTTTCACTCTGGTTAAAAAAACTCAGTCTACAGCAGATGTCATCCGGGCATGTATAGACACTTATGTCACGTGCGCAACCTGTAGATACATACATACATATGAATTTTTTTCTTGCTTTTTCCCTCTCTCTCTCAATGTTATGCTTACCGCACTTAAGTTAAAAATGACGTCTCCTTGTTCTATACTATATATTCTGTCTCTGTTATATTTCTTGTTTTTTCCCTTTTTTTGCTGCTATTGCTAATTTTTTGTATTGTCATTGACGATCGAAACTGTCAATTACATGTCTGTAAGTTTACATTTCGGTAATTACATGTCTGTAAATGGCCCCAATACTAGCATTCGGCTAAGGACCATAGAGTGTTTGCAATCGATCTGTATTTACTCCATGTCAATAAACTTAACGCTTCTTTTGGAGGGGGGGGGAGGCAAAATGTCAAGTATTGTCACTTAAAAGAAAGCCTTTTTTCATATCTCATATATGGGTCATTTCTGAAGGAGATTTTTCATCAACATTCGAGAAGGTTGACGATATCGACTTTCAGAATGGCTAAAACTTCAAAATAAAAAGGTTTTACTCCACGTTTTTGTTTTGTCTGCATGGAGTGCTCCTGGAACAAATGCTTGAGACTAGTCACGCCAATGTAACTTACCCAGACAAAGCATTATTAGGTGCAACAGGCGAGAAAATTGTGTGAGTACCATTTAGCAAAGTCACACAACTTTTTTCCTTGCGAAATACAAAATAACTGCTGAAGTTCTAAACACGCTGGCTTGATGCCTCGCAAAGCTCAGCTGTGATGAGAGAAGAAATGTCCGCATTAACTTCTCGTGCAGAGACGATCCTCATGGTCAATCACAGGTGCTCATCAGTCATCCTCAACAGAGAGCTGACTTTTTAATTACGGTAAAATATCAGATGATGACAAGAGCAAGGTATCTATTTGGGCGAGTTGGTCGAACTTCATCATAAAATAGTGCACACACACACAAATACAAAAGAAGGAAGCACTCGTGTCATCAGTTCTTCCTTCTTTTGAGTGTGAGCTGTTTTATGATGGAGATGAAGACAGTCATGTGCGGGCTGAGTCGCTCAAGAAAGGTCCGCGGGACACATGTTTGAGAGCCCTGTGACCAGTGCCCATGTGTGCTTTTCACATCATCCACAACAGAATTGTGCACCCTCAAAGGTCAAAACAAGGTTACAAAAAATTAAGGCATATTTGCACTAGTAGTGCCAAGCCAGAAGGAAGTGCGGAATTGGGCGGCCTTCTTTGTTTCTCTTCAGTTTTCACTTTTTTTCCTTCCTGTCTTTATTTCTTTTTCTATCTTCTCTCTGTTTTTCCTGGCTTTTCTTCATTAATTTTTTCTCTTCGCCTTTCTCTCTTCTTGAATCTTTCTCTTTCAGCACTTATCTGTAATTCTTTCTATGCTATGCTTTACCCTCTCTCCTCCTCCTTTCCCTGTTCCTCACTTCCCTTTCCCGCCCCCTTCCTACACTCTACTAAAAAAAGGCTATGGTATGCTCTACTAGCATGCCTGGATAGCTGAGTGGTTACGACACTCATCTTCAAATCGTTGGTATGTGGATTCGAATGCTACCTCACCGAGAAACTTCTGTGTCTCGAAATGTCTGGTCCACACCAGAAATGTCTGGTGTGCTGTGACATGCATGAAGATGATGACATGATGTAAGGTGGGCAATATTGTCACGTGGTCGTGACGTCGACGAAGACAGCAGTCGGCGTTTGCAGGATGAAACTGTTTATTTGGCCGAACTTGTGGCCGGAAAATGAGAACTAGAACTACAGCAATACACGCTGTACAAAGATAGCGGCGAACAGGGCGTCGTCCGTCGATCAACTGACAAGCGGTCAAGCGCGTCGGCTTTTATACAGGCGCTATCGAACATTCCAGCAATATCGCTGGTGGCGGCGTTATCTCTAGACAAAGCTGGAACTTTCGCGTGCGGGGCGCAATCTTAACAGAACGATCTACTACAGACGGGAAGCTTCTCGAACACTTCTTCGCGGACAGCGTCGAGCGTTGATAACCGTCTCTGCCGGTCAAACCCGAATACATCAAAGCAAGACAAGAAGTGGGCGTGGCATTGCCCCCCTTTGAGAAAGCATCGTCCCGATGCTTGTGAAAGAACATAGAAGAGAAAAAAAAAAACAAGCGCATACACAAATAAATTACAATAACAAAGGAAAAAACATAGAGTCCTCAGGTTCGCTAACGCGCAAAAAACGGCTTAAGGCGCACGACATGGACGACTTCAGGTCGTGCGCGGCGTCGCTGGGAGTTCGTAATGTCGTCCGGGATCACCTCGTAGTCAAGAGCGCCGAGGCGTCGAAGAACCTTGTATGGCCCGAAGTATCGCCGAAGGAGTTTTAGGGGCGAAGCTCCTTAAGGCGGCACCCGTTCGTCCCTCGTAGTGGTCGTAGTAGTGAGTAACAAGTCTTACGCTTTGACCTCCAAGGTGGTGCCGGTGGGAGATTTCTCCTGTGCGTTGTTGAACAATAAAAAATTCGCAGCGTGCGCGTTAACTAAAAGCCGAATTCTTCTGTCTCTCATTCCCCATTAGCAGCCATTGGCATGTTCCAGTAGGAAACGTTAGTAGAAGTAGAAGTGTAAGTGTTAGCTAAAAGCCGACTTCTTCTGTCTCTCATTGCCATTAGCAGCCATTGTTTACCTCCAAGGTAGTGCCTGGTGAGATTTCTCCTGTGCGTGATTAAACAATAAAAATTTTGTTCAAAACGCCGTTGATTGATGAAATAAACCAACGAAAGACGCCAGATGTTTTGTAAAAGCAGAACGAAAGAACGCCAGATGTTTTTCTTAAAGTGTAGTAGTAGTAGGGTAGTAGTTGCATGTAGCCACCTCGCCCGATCGTCAACGGGCGAGGTGGACCGGCAACGGCGCGAGGACCCTGCCGTACGAGAGTTAAATCACACTAAAAGACATACTTTGCGGGCGATACACTCTAGTGAGCTTTCAACTTTCCGTCTTAGTGTACATGATAAAGAAATTATTTCTACGAAAAACGCAAGACACACCTTGAGCAATATGTTTGGTTTTGGGACGCTAAATGGAACCATGAGGCGATGCGAAGCCGGAGCACTTGCACGATCGCGTTCCGTTGGCTTTCGTTGGGCATGCTACCGACCTGGCGTCGTGGAACGCGCGTCCTGTCTTCCCTCTAGCCTTGCCTTTAATTCGCACAGGGCGAGCGGGGAATGCGGTCGCTCTTGGCGCTCTTTCGCTCGGGAGTGGACTTCTTCCTTGCATTTCACCGATCACAAGTGATAATGAAGGGACCACGTAAACCAACAGTACAATAAAAGTTTGATGTTTAATATATACACGATGTTTCACACTCTTTATATTATGTACTGGGCGCATTTCACGGAAGAGTTTCACGGTTCACAGATGATTCCCTCCGTAGCTTCTCCCCACTCATCATCATTCACCCCGTGGATATGCTGTGATTTTTTTCGCTAAGCCCACGTCGGCGTATCGGCGTCCAGACCCAAACACGGTCGCCGGGCTGGTATTCCGCGAAGCGTCGTCGAAGATTGTAGCGACGGCTGTCGGTGTGCTGCTGGGTCTTGATGCGCAGGCGGGCGAGCTGTCGAGCTTCTTCGGCACGTTGTAAGTAAGCGGCGGCATCGAAGTTTTCTTCGTCGGTGACGTTGGGTAGCATGGCGTCGAGCGTCGTCGCCGGGCTCCTTCCGTAGACCAACTTGTACGGCGTCATCTGCGTCGTTTCTTGGACGGCCGTGTTGTATGCGAAGGTCACATACGGAAGGATGGCATCCCACGTCTTGTGTTCGACGTCGACATACATGGCCAACATGTCGGCGATGGTCTTGTTTAGCCGCTCGGTGAGGCCATTTGTCTGTGGGTGGTACGCTGTGGTCCGGCGGTGGCTTGTTTAGCTGTATCTCAGTATTGCCTGAGTTAGGTCAGCAGTAAACGCCGTACCTCTGTCGGTGATGAGGACTTCTGGGGCGCCATGACGCAGGACGATGTTCTCAACGAAGAACTTCGCTACCTCGGCGGCACTGCCTCTGGGCAGGGCCCTTGTCTCGGCGTAGCGGGTGAGGTAGTCGGTAGCTACGACGATCCATTTGTTTCCGGTATTGGACGTCGGGAACGGCCCCAGTAAGTCCATCCCGATTTGCTGGAACGGCCGTCGAGGTGGCTCGAGAGGCTGCAGAAGTCCGGCTGGCCTAGTGGGCGGTGTCTTGCGTCGCTGACAGTCCCGGCAGGTCTTTACGTAACGAGTGACGTCGGCGGAAAGGCGCGGCCAGTAGTACTTCTCCTGTATTCTTGCTAGCGTGCGAGAAACACCCAGGTGTCCAGACGTCGGGTCGTCGTGCAGAGCCTGGAGGACCTCTGGCCGCAGTGTCGAGGGTACCACGAGAAGGCAATCGGCTCGAAGCGGTGAGAAGTTCGTCTTTAGGAGAACACCGTTGCGCAAGAAAAACGACGTCAGTCCCCGCGTGAATACCTTCGGAACAACGGTGGTCCTGCCCTCGAGGTATTCCACAAGGCCCCTGAGTTCTGGATCCGTTCGCTGTCGTTCGGCGAAGTCGTCCGCACTTATGATTCCCAAGAAGGAGTCGTCCTCCTTGTCGTCCTGCGGCGGTGGGTCGATGGGGGCGCGAGACAGGCAGTCAGCGTCGGAGTGTTTTCTTCCGGACTTGTGAACGACGGTAATGTCGAATTCTTGAAGTCGTAGGCTCCACCGTGCGAGGCGACCTGAAGGGTCCTTCAAGTTAGCTAGCCAACACAATGCGTGGTGGTCGCTCACAACTTTGAAGGGCCTGCCGTAGAGGTAGGGTCGAAACTTGGATACAGCCCAGATGATCGCTAGGCACTCCTTTTCTGTTGTGGAATAGTTCGTTTCTGCCTTTGATAGCGACCGGCTAGCATAGCTGACGACCCTTTCGTGCCCGTCAGTCTTCTGCACAAGGACGGCGCCGAGTCCTACGCTGCTTGCGTCGGTGTGGATTTCTGTATCGGCGTATTCGTTGAAATGGGCTAGTATCGGAGGCATCTGAAGGCGTCGTTTCAGTTCTTCAAATGCTTCGATTTGCGCCGTTTCCCACTTGAATGGCACGTCGGTCTTCGTGAGGTGAGTTAACGGGTTGGCGATCAGTGAAAAGTCCTTGAAGAAGCGCCTGTAGTAGGCGCACAAGCCGAGAAAACGGCGCAAGGCTTTTGTATCGGTGGGGGGCGGGAAGGCAGCGATGGCAGCTGTTTTCCGCGGGTCTGGGCGAGCACCATCCTTGCTGATCACGTGACCCCAAAACAGTAGCTCCTCGTATGCAAAGCGGCACTTTTCAGGCTTCAAGGTGAGGCCAGAGGTCTTGATTGCTTGTAGTACAGTGTCAAGGCGCCGGAGGTGTTCGTCGAAGCTTGAGGCAAACACAATGACGACGTCCAAGTACACAAGGCAAGTCTGCCACTTCAATCCAGCCAGCACGGTGTCCATAACGCGCTGGAACGTCGCAGGTGCCGAGCAAAGACCAAAGGGCATAACCTTGAACTCGAAGAGGCCGTCTGGTGTTATAAAGGCAGTCTTCTCTCGGTCTCTCTCGTCGACTTCGATTTGCCAATAGCCGGTCTTGAGGTCCATCGACGAAAAGTACCTCGCGTTTTAGAGTCGATCCAGGGTGTCGTCTATCCGTGGGAGAGGGTATACGTCCTTCTTTGTGATTTTGTTCAGGCGGCGATAATCGACGCAGAAGCGTAGGGTTCCGTCTTTCTTCTTCACTAACACCACGGGTGACGCCCATGGACTCTTCGACGGCTGGATGATGTCGTCGCGTAGCATTTCGTCGACTTGTTTCTTTATGGATTCGCGTTCTCGCGTCGAAACTCTGTACGGGCTCTGCCGGAGTGGCCTGGCATTTTCCTCTGTTATGATCCGATGTTTTGCGACTGGGGTCTGGCGGATTCTTGACGATGACGAAAAGCAGTCCCTGTATTTCAAGAGCAGGGTTTTGAGCTGCTCTTGTTTATGCTTCGGAAGGCAAGGATTGACGTCGAAAGCTGGATGAGGAGCTTGGTTCGTCGGTGTGGGCTCGGAACAATCAGCGATGGAGAAAGCATTGGTGGCTGCCACAATTTCTTCGATGTAGGCGACGGTCGTGCCTTTGTTTACGTGCTTATACCCGCTGCTAAAATTTGTGAGCATCACTGTTGCTTTGCCTCCCCGCAACTCTGCTATTCCTCTTGCGACGCAAATCTCGCGGTTAATCAACTGGTGCTGGTCGCCTTCAACGACGCCTTCCAGGTCTGCTACTTTCTGAGAGCCGACGGAAATGATGACGCTGGAGCGAGGGGGAATGGTGACCTGGTCTTCCAGTACATTCAAGGCATGCTTCCCTGGTGGCGTGTATCCCGGTAATGCTTTTTCTGTAGATAGCGTTATCGACTTCGATCTGAGGTCGATGACTGCACCATGAAGGCCTAAGAAGTCCATACCAAGGATAACATTTCGGGAGCAATGCTGAAGGACTACGAAGCTTGCGGGATAAATCCTGTTGTTGATGGAGACCCTCGCTGTGCAGATTCCTGCCGGCGTTACTAGGTGACCGCCCGCTGTCCGGATTTCGGGGCCTTCCCAGGCGGTCTTGACTTTCTTCAGCTTCGTCGCGAACGGTCCACTGATGACAGAATAGTCGGCTCCAGTATCGACGAGAGCGGTGACGTTGTGGCCGTCGATGAGAACGTCGAGGTCGCTAGTTCGTCGTCTTGCGTTGCGGTTGGGTCTCGGCATCGGGTCACGGCTGCGTCGGTTTGTTCCGCTGCTTCCATGTTGCGTCGTCGTGTCTTCTTCGGTCCGCAGGATCTCGTCGTCAGGGGTCTGTCTGGTTCGCGTCGTGTTCTGCAGGTTTCGTCGCGACGTCGTCGTCGTCGGCGGAGGATCTTCGGTAGTTCGTCGTACAGCAACCGCACCTCCATCGGTTGCTGCCCTTAGTTTTCCGGATACGGACTGGGTGACCGGCCTCGCGTTGGGCCAGTGTATGGTCGGCGTTGTGGGGAGACGTAGCGGCCTGGCGACGGCGAACGGGAAGGTTGTCGGGGCGTCCATTGGGTTCCCGCGAGGTAGTCGGCGATGTCGCGTGGTCTTTCCCCTCGCTGTGGACGCGGCGCGTCGATGGCGAACCCACGCAGTCCCATCTGTCGGTACTGGCAGCGGCGGTAAGTGTGGCCAGCTTCCCCGCAATGGTAGCAGAGTGGTCGGTGGTCGGGGGCGCGCCAAACGTCGGTCTTCCTCGGCGTGTATAGCTGGCCGGCTGGCGGGCGGTATGACGTCGGTGGCGGCGGCGGTGGTGCCTGGCGGCGGAACTGCTGGGGTGGCGCGGCGTCTTGACGTGGGCGAGGAGGGAGGGGGGGCGTTGCGTCGGGCTGCAGCGGCATAGCTCACTGCTTCCAGCTGTGGCTGCGCTGACTCGGGGGTGCCCAGAGACTGCTGTATTTCCTCTCGGACGATGTCAGCGATGGAGGCAACTTCAGGCTGTGGTAAGGGTAAAAGCTTGCGCAGTTCTTCCCGCACGATCGCTCGGATCGTTTCACGCAGGTCGTCGGAGCCGACGGCATGAACAGCTGGGCTGTCTTGAATCGGTCGGCGATTATACTGGCGGTTGCGCATTTCCAGGGTCTTCTCAATCGTCGTCGCCTCTGAGATGAATTCTTGGACTGTCGAGGGTGGTTTCCGCATCAGCCCAGCGAAGAGCTCTTGCTTTACCCCTCGCATGAGCAACCTGACTTTCTTGTCGTCAGGCATGGCTGGGTCAGCGTGGCGGAACAGTCTGGTCATTTCCTCTCCAAAGATGGCAACACTTTCATTTGGAAGTTGGACCCGCGTCTCTAGTAAGGCTGCGGCCCTTTCTTTTCTGACGACGCTTGCAAACGTCTGCAGGAAAGCGCTGCGAAAGGCGTCCCAAGTTCGAAGAGTGGACTCCCGATTCTCGAACCAGGTCCTTGCTGCGTCTTCAAGGTAAAAGTAAACGTGACGCAGCTTCTCCTCGGAGTCCCAGTTGTTAAATGTTGAGACCCTTTCGAAAGTCTCGAGCCAGGTCTCCGGGTCTTCGAATGACGACCCGCGGAAGGTTGGCGGCTCCTTGGGCTGCCGGAGTAGGATCGGCGCAGGCTGCACGGGGTCGGTCATAGTCGCTGCGGTGGGTGTTGGGACCTTAGGCTGCCTGGTTTGTTCGGGAAGGAGCCCGTGCTCTGGCTGCAGTCCCTTCTGCCTGCGGCTTGTTCGACGATCCGGGTTTTCTTTGCTGTCGTCCTGCTCGCGGCTTGGGCTTGGGTCAGCGCTTCGCGGGGGCGTCCGGATCATGGAAGAAGCAGCACCTCCACCAGATGTCACGTGGTCGTGACGTCGACGAAGACAGCAGTCGGCGTTTGCAGGATGAAACTGTTTATTTGGCCGAACTTGTGGCCGGAAAATGAGAACTAGAACTACAGCAATACACGCTGTACAAAGATAGCGGCGAACAGGGCGTCGTCCGTCGATCAACTGACAAGCGGTCAAGCGCGTCGGCTTTTATACAGGCGCTATCGAACATTCCAGCAATATCGCTGGTGGCAGCGTTATCTCTAGACAAAGCTGGAACTTTCGCGTGCGGGGCGCAATCTTAACAGAACGATCTACTACAGACGGGGAGCTTCTCGAACACTTCTTCGCGGACAGCGTCGAGCGTTGATAACCGTCTCTGCCGGTCAAACCCGAATACATCAAAGCAAGACAAGAAGTGGGCGTGGCAATATTGTGAGCTGTAAAAGAAGGGTGGACGCTTGGGCTAGTTAGTATGTCATGATGATAGCTGTAGCACGAATTCAGAACAAGGACGCTCCTCTTTGTGTGCCTTGTGTCGTTTCCTTGAGTTCGCGTTATAGCTATCATCATGTAAAAGAAATTGTGAGAGAGAGTGTGTCAACACCATGACGAAAAATCAAGGTGACAAGCTAGATTCTTCCTTTAAGAAAGAAATTATGTCAGCCAAAGTGCACGAGCGTTGGCTCAGCCTCATATTCAACCACCTTTGAGGAGGAAATCCCACAGAGTACTAAAGTTGCACGCAAAATAGGAACGTTAGCTCCACCTTACCTCTGCCCGCCAGATTCCTACGAAGAGTATTAGCCCACCAACAAAAAAATGCCTGCTAGTTACATGCATGAAATTCCAGCACAAAGAAGGGTGTCTTTAAAATGCACATATGATTTTTTGTTCCGCATGTGTGCTCCTGATGAGTAGCTGGAGAGTCTCAGTGCTGCATGCTTGGCCCATTTCTACTTCTATTTGCTTTGCATGAGAGTGCTTAATATATGAAATCAATGTCTTACAATGACTCAATTCTGAAAACTGGCTCGCCCCATGTATTGAACTGAAAGTAAAAGATGTGCTTTAATTGTATTGTGCTTCACATATCGCTGCAGGTAGCAGCTAGGAGAAGGTTCATTGTCATTTAAAATATGGCAGACACTGTATCTTGTCGCAGCTAGATTTATTGCTGTCCTCTCCGTGAAGAGGTCACCACTGTACCTAAAAAGCACTCATACTTTTGAAGCCTTACATACTGAATGCCTTGTCTGGAATTACATTCTTGGTACGGTAAAGGTGCTAAGAAAGCATGTGTTCCTGGAAAACAACCACAATTTAATGTGGCTCGTAACAAGCCTGCCTTCAATGTTTCTTATTCTATTATTTGTTTACCATGCCACGCAAATCACTGACGCACCTACGCTCTTGCCTTGCTGAACAAGCCCGTAAACACTATAAATTTTGTGATTCGTTCACATTATGTACGAAAAAGTTGGTTTCCGCGATCTCATACCTGGCAGCTTCAAAATACAATGTGACATTCTTGTGTGCCCTAAAATAAACTGCTATTCATGCCTTAGTTTCCTCTATGGTTTTGCTGATGCCAGGGGTGCATGTGTAGTCTGTGTACAGTTCTAGCCATGTTTTATGAAACAGCACAGAAAAACAAACTTTCTTCTGTACGGTAAAAGTACAATTAAACAAGCCCTGGAGGGAGTATATGGCCTAGGTGACAAATTGCTAGTGGGGTTTTTTTCAACGTTGAACAGAATTATGTGGTTGCATCAACAGAGAAACATATAAAAACCAGCACCAAGGTGAGGAGCAATACTGAATGCATTTATGCCCTGCTGAGTATAATTATTTCCTACTGTTATGACTAATCCCTCCAATCATTTTTGTAGCATGTGTCTATGCCAAGCATCTTCTGATACACAATAGGGCTAAAACATCCTGCGTCTTTGGCTTCAGTCAAGCTCTAGCTTTCTTGCAGCCCTGCCTGCTTTACAAAAAAAATATACAGTATCCTGCTTCAAGATGGGGCTGTGCTGCATTTACATGGACTGAATTAAGCCGTGCAGTTTCTTTATGAGGAAGAAATCAAACAGCACCATAAAGAAAAATGGGGTGAAAATGACAGACCCATGTTGTGTCTGTTGCCTTCTCTCTATTCCATCAACAGCGCTGTTTGATTGCCTCCTAAAAATGGTGTATTCAGTAGTACACCTGCAGCGTGTGCTACCAAGCCCATTCCAGACAAATGTTTTTCACAAGCTGTGGGAGTCTTCATTTCAGAGTCAAGTATAGGAGCAGAAGCTCTACATCTGAGAAGTATGGCTGCTATAATGGAAAGAAAACTTGAGATACCACTCTTTCCAGAAAGTTAAATGCATGCCAGCACTTCTAAAACTGAAAAGAAAGGACAAAAGTTTCAGAACGCTAGCTATTTGGTAAAAAAACCTTGGATACATTTCTGAGAGAAACGTATTTGTAAGAACTGCAAGATTAGAATTGTTTGATTAGTACGGCAGACGATTTTTATTTTGCAGTGTGGTCACATGTCTACATAAAGTGCGCATCAGTAAATCTTCACTGCACAAAAAAAGTTCATGCAGTGAAGCCGGCAAAGTTCTCTGTAAATGTTGCTTGCGGCTGCAGAAACTACTCACAGCCCACCTTGAGTACGTTCATTACATCTAGACAGATCTTACGCAAGACATAGACTACACACTGCAAACTAAACAAGTAATGCAAAGTATTTAACTGTGCTTACAAGGCACTCCGGGAATACTTCACTGCATAATTACTTGTGTTACTGTAATGACCACTTGACAATTATATGTCACTACAATTATAATTTATAATAATGTAGTGCATTGCTCAGGAGAGTTGCTTGTTGGGCAAGTTGGTACATACTTAGTTAACTACAAAAGAAGCCACAAAACGTCGAAAATCGGAAAACAGAAGAGCGGCAGAAAACAGAGACAGAGCGCAGAGACGTGGCACTAACAACTGGCGTTTATTTCGGAAAAACCTTCCCCCCTGACCGTACGACGCATGCGCAAATGACAAACAAAACCAAACACCCCAAAAAGCACACACAGCTAATCTAAGCAGATCACCTCTGTGCTAGAAACAAAAAAATTACGCCATCTCCCGCTAAAGGGGACCATGAGACGATGCGAAGCCGGATCACTTGCACGATCGCGTTCCGTTGGCGTTCGTTGGGCATGCTACCGACCTCGCGTCGTGGAACGCGAAGAGGGACGCTACGCGCGTCGTATCTTCCATCTAGCCTGGCCGTTAATTCTCGCAGGGCGAGCGGGGAAAGCGATCGACAGGCGGGCGAGAGGGGGGCAGCGTGGGAGAGGAGAGAGAAGCGGAGGGGATGCGCATGCGCTCAAGCTCATCGCGGCGTTGCGCAGGAGAGAATTTCGGCATGTCTAGCCCCCGTTTCAGAGGAAGAGTGGAAAGGGGGAGGGGAGACGGAAAGTGGAGAGGGAAAGTGGAGATGGGAAGTGGAGAGGGACAGTGGAGAGGGGATGGGAGAGGGTGAGTGGAGAGGAGGTGTGTGGAGAGGGTATGCGCATGCGCAGTAAGGGTGGTCACGCCGCACACCACCACCACCACCACCACCACCACCGGATTGAACTCCGCCTTAAGATACTTCGCATCTAAAATTCTTTCCTGGTAAGATAAACAGAAGCCGCACTAACGCATTTGTCTGGACCAAGTTTCCAAATATGGAATGCTTCAATAATCTCCCGTTCTCGCTGCGTCTTAGCCTTACCTAAAATTGTCACCTTAGCAAACAGAGGCGAACAACCACACAACTTGCAGTGCAGCGGCAAGTTACCACCGGTGCCCGTGGCTAGAAGATTTTCATGCTCCCTCAACCTAACATTGACACATCGACCCGACTGTCCAACGTAAAACTTGTCACAACTTAAAGGGATGCAATACACTACACATGTGTTACACGCACAGTATTTTTTGACATGTTTTATGTCACAAATACTGCTCATCGTGCCACGCTGCACAACCTTCTTACAAAGACCCGCGAGTTTGCACGGTGCAGAACAGACCAGTTTTACATCGCTCCTGGCCGCAACCTTTTTCAGTCCATGAAAAATGCCATGTATATACGGCATGACCACAAGGGCCCTCTTTTCTCGATCACCTCCTTCGCTTCTGTGTTCTCGAAAACCACCATCACTCCTGTGTTTTACATTGAGGCGTTGAAACCCATATTCGGCAACAGAGGTTATTAACGACTTCGGGTAGCCAGCCGACAGAAGTCTATTTTGCTGCTCAGCCATGCTCTCGCATATTATGAATGCAACTCTTAGTAACCGCATTTGTCAGACATAGATTGGCGATACCTCTTTTTGACCAGCTTGGAGTGGGAGGAATCATAAGGCAAAAGAATCTTTTTAGTCCTTGGACTATACATCCAACACACGTGACCATGAGGATGAAACGTGAGAGTGAGGTCTAGGAACCTAATGGAATTTTCCTGGGGAACTTCATGCGTGAAACGAAAATGTGAGCAGCATGCTTGAAATGCTGAAATGATGTTACCAATGACATCTAAAATACATTCACTCCCCCCAATACTAAGAAACACAATAAAATCATCAACATATCTAAAAAAAAAACCGCATTTCCCCGAAGGGGAGTATGAGGAAGTGCGAAGCACGGGGTGATGCTATCAGGGGGCGCGCGCGACTAAACTGCAGAGCCGAGCGAAGTAGACGGCAGCGAGAGAGCACGCGCCAGCCGACCCACGGAGGTCTGGCCGTTTTTAAGTGCAAAGCACTTTTACTGATGATGATGATCTGTCTTGCGAACTCGTTCCAAAGAACCCGCAACGCGTTCAACTTGTTAGCGGCGTTGCGCACGCCCGAGATGGGGCTCAGGTTGTTGTCGAACCACAGTCGATCGCACACCGCGCAGCTATATCCGAAGCTGCGGTCCAGGAAGTCTCGCTTGAAGCGCGCGTCCGGCCGATCGAATTCGAGGGCCCGCGCTCGCTCACGCATCGCGCGTCCCCGCGCCAGATCGGCTTCGGGGTGCTCGGCTCGCTTCGCACGCTTTCGTTCGGAGTCTCGCCGCCGGCCTTCATCACCACAGGCAATGCGCGGGGCGCGCGCAGCCACGGAGCGGAGGGCGGAGCGCGCGCAGTCACGTGGGGCGTGACGTCGCTGCGCCGTTGCTACAGACGCTCCTCTCCGCTCCTCGCGCCGTTGCTATGGGACGGCGGATTCAGGGTCGCTTATAAAGTGCATTCGCACTTAAAAAATCACAGCATATCCACGGAGTGAATGATGATGAGTGGGCGAAGCTGCGGTGGTTCATCGGTAAACCGTGAATCTTCCGTGAATTCTGCCCAGTTCATCATCACCGACGTGAGATCGGGCGCGTTTATACTAAAGGTTCGATGAGTTATGACGACTTGCAGCTCACTTTAATTTTACATGTACGCTGTGAATTTTCATTGTTTAGAAAACCATTGCTTTAGAAAAATCTGGCGTCTTTCGTTAAGCAGCTGGCGTCTTTTCGTTTTGCTTTAGAAACATCTGGCGTTCTTTCGTTTTGCTTTTACAAAACATCTGGCGTCTTTCGTTGGTTTATTTCATCAATCAACGGCGTTTTGAACAAAATTTTTATTGTTTAATCACGCACAGGAGAAATCTCACCAGGCACTACCTTGAAGGTAAACAATGGCTGCTAATGGGAATGAGAGACAGAAGAAGTCGGCTTTTAGCTAACACTTACACTTCTACTTCTACTAACATTTCCTACTGGAACATGCCAATGGCTGCTAATGGGGAATGAGAGACAGAGGAATTCGGCTTTTAGTTAACGCGCACGCTGCGAATTTTTTATTGTTCAACAACGCACAGGAAAATCTCCCACCGGCACCACCTTGGAGGTCAAAGCGTAAGACTTGTTACGGACTACGACTACTACTACTGCTACTACTACGACGACGACGACTACGAGGGACGAACGGGTGCCGCCTTAAGGAGCTTCGCCCCTAAAATGCGGACTACCCGGTGATCAACAAGGCTTTGGCACAGGCGTCTGTCAAAATTGGCTAGGAAAATACTGCAAAGCACGTGCGCAACACAAGACCCTATGCATATACCATTTTTCTGTAAAAACAATTTGCCATCAAAGGTGACAAAAGTTGCCGATAGATAAAAGTTTAAAAGTTCAATGAAGTTCTCAGTTGCAAGGACACACGCACCTTGAAAAGAGGTCTCGCCATGCAATTCAATGGCCTCACGAAGAACTGCAAACAGTTCATTATGGGGTACAGAATAAAACAGCTCTTCAATGTCCACCGAAAAGGCTGTGTTCGCTACCAGCTCTCCGGCCCTCAAAGCCTCAACCAGCACACTCGAGCTGTCAATGCCACACGGATCATCGGGAACGAGACCTTTTAGGGATCCTTGCAGAAACCTACCGACAAGTTTCTGCCACGAACCTTCCTCTGTAACAATGGTTCTCATAGGGAGCTCCGGTTTATGCGTGTTAAGCGTGAAAAACACGGATAGCACATCACCTTCGCTCTTCTTCGCCGACTTCACTAGGGCCTCAAGGTTAAGCTGTTCCATGAGTTTAAGAGCATCCTTCTTGACCTTTGACGGTTTTAGGGCACCCCCCTGAAGTTCTTGTCCAGTGCTTCTCTTGCTTTTTGGTGGAAGGTTGTGCAGCGTGGCACGATGAGCAGTATTTGTGACATAAAACATGTCAAAAAATACTGTGCGTGTAACACATGTGTAGTGTATTGCATCCCTTTAAGTTGTGACAAGTTTTACGTTGGACAGTCGGGTCGATGTGTCAATGTTAGGTTGAGGGAGCATGAAAATCTTCTACCCACGGGCACCGGTGGTAACTTGCCGCTGCACTGCAAGTTGTGTGGTTGTTCGCCTCTGTTTGCTAAGGTGACAATTTTAGGTAAGGCTAAGACGCAGCGAGAACGGGAGATTATTGAGGCATTCCATAGTTGGAAACTTGGTCCAGACAAATGCGTTAGTGCGGCTTCTGTTTATCTTACCAGGAAAGAATTTTTGTTTCTAGCACCGAGGTGATCTGCTTAGATTAGCTGTGTGTGCTTTTTGGGGTGTTTGGTTTTGTTTGCCATTTGCGCATGCGTCGTACGGTCAGGGGGGAACGTTTTTCCGAAATAAACGCCAGTTGTTAGTGCCACGTCTCTGCGCTCTGTCTCTGTTTTCTGCCGCTCTGCTGTTTTCCGATTTTCGACGTTTTGTGGCTGCTTTTGTAGTTAACTAAGTATTCATTGCACAATTACACAGTTGTTTTTGCTCGGATGTGTAGAGAAGGTGCGAGTGAATGAGTCATCGCAAGGGAGAAATTCAGACAGAGACGGTAATATTGAGAGCTTAGATAACCAAATCAATAGCAGTTCTGAATGCCTGATGTGTAACATACAGTTATCAGGCGTCCCATGGTGATTCCACGTAAGATCGAACAATCGATGGCTGGTCGACCTCTCAAATTTATTTCAAAATTTTGTATATTATTGCCTGATGAGTGGAAAGAAGAGATCCGCAATTTGTTTTGCCACCAAAAATTTTTTCGACGCACAGGAAATCAATAATGACGAAGAGGTGGAGTGGAGCGTTCATCCGCTCTGCTGTTCTGGCCAACTTTCGTTATGAATTGCACAATATATATTAAAGTTGGGTAGCTGAAAATTTTTTAACTAAATGTATGCATGTTTTTGCTTCTGCTCAGGTATTTTTAGTTTTGATGTGTAGTGTAGATGTTTTTATAAAAAACCTCAAAATTGGCCCAGGAAACGTTATTTTCTTCACTTTGAAGGTCTTTATCTCAAGAAATCCTTGTAGCACAGCGACAAAAATTGCGCATTACGTTCTTCGCATGCTTATGTACCACACTGCCTAATCTTATATTTATATAGCTTTTCAGTAAAGAGATATGATCGGGCTAAGTTAAAGAAAACACCGGACAATGAAAACTTCTGACGACAATAAAAAAAAAACCCATTTTTTATATTTCTTAAACTTTGTCCACTTATTCTCCTCCACATAAGCTTTCATAATCATTGAAAACATGTTGCATAATGTCGTTGCACTAATAGTTACGACCCCTCCAATGAGACCCTTAGGCAAGGATTGGCAATTCCGACTTCTTGCCCAGCAAGTGTATAAAATGCAGGCAGGATTGAATTGCCTTTTATTAAAAGGCCAGCAGGTACCGATAAAGATGTCGCCGGCACTGAAGACGTTAATTTTGAAATTATTTCGTCACTGCAGCAGCCACGAGCGCGGGGCTCCCGAGCAGGCGCGCGCGCACCCGAGATGCTCATTGTAAGAGACGGCTCAGTGAGAGCTCGTTTTCGCGTCCTCAGACCGATTGAGTTCGAAACAGCAACACCTCTCGGGTGACTTGAACGCACGTGCACTGGAGCTTCACTATTTTATCCGCCCTGTGTTCGCATCGCAGCTATAGGCGCTGATAACACGGCGGAGATGGAAGCAAGATGAAAACTCTTAAGGGAGCTATGAGCGCTCGCTTCACACATGCTGCTGCCAGAGAGACTGCGCTGCGCCAGTTGCGATCAGTGGAGAGCATTAACGTGGCGCTCCAGTGACAAAGCAAAATATGGAATGTTAAAGGAAAGAAAAGCAAAACTATCGGTAACCGGATGCGCTTGCCTATCTTAGATGTCGGCAGCAGACGGCCTGAACTAGCTGCGCGTTCAGAGCGCTGTTCACACTTCATTCGGCGCGGATAGTTCTTGTGCTTTGCTCTTACTCTACTCCTCCTGTGCGTCTCATGGCGAGAAAGTATAGCTCGGAATGAGTGTATTGTGGAGACTACTTTTCGAATCACAAGAAGCTTAAAGGAGTACTGACACGAATTTTTAAAAATTTCGGATTGTTACTCTAAATAAAAATACTGGTGTCGAGAAACCTAAAACGACTATTGTGGTGCCTGGGAATGCATCGTATATATTTTAATTAGCGCCACCTTAAAAAGACACTTTCGGTTTAGATATCAAGGGAGTGGCTTCTCAGTGTCGTTTCATAGCAGTGTGACGTCACGGAGATACAGAAACTCGCGACGTACTAGCAGCAAATTCGTCATCTGCGCGTGGTGCACATAAACAACGATGAGTGAATTGTCGTCCTGTGACCCTGACAGTGATTTCTGCGATTTAGGCTGCATGCAGGACGTAGAACTCGCATACTCGGGGGAACTGTCTTGACTCGTCGGGATAATGCCCTTGCAGTGGAGCTGGCTTGCAGATGCTCAGCGACGAAAACTTCAGTCAAATTAAAATATTTTATACGTGTTCTCCGACTCCAGTGTGTGGACAGCGTTGACACTGCATACCAACGAAGCAAAAAATGTCCCTTTTGCGATGCCTCAAAATCGTGTCAGTACTCCTTTAGTTATTGCAAAGAAGCCAAAATTTCACAGAGTTACCGACCTAGGCATATACGCTTTGAAGAAACGTTTAACGCCCGAAAGATCAGTGACTGCCAGTGAGATGGACTACTTGTGCTACGCGTGCTTTTGCTACCACTGCAATGAAAGATCTTCACGGAACGCACAGTTTAACGATGACATTCTTATGCCCCCTGAAAAAGAAATCGACGTCATTAACCAGATCACTGCGACTACCGGTGTACGTGCGTTCAAATCACCCGAGAGGTGTAGCTGTTTTGAACTCAATCGGTCTGAGGACGCGAAAACGAGCTCTCACTGCGCCGTCTCTTACAACGTGCGCCTGCTCGGGAGCCCCGCGCTCGTGGCTGCTGCAGTGACGAAATAATTTCAGAATTAACGTCTTCAGTGCCGGCGCAACCTTTTTCGTTACCTGTTGGCCTTTTAATAAAAAGCAATTCAATGCTGCCTGCATTTTATACACTTGCTGGGCAAGAAATCGGAATTGCAAATCCTCCTTGCCTAAGGGTCTCATTGGAGGGGTCGTAACTATTAGTGCAACGGACATTATGCAACATGTTTTCAATGATTATGAAAGCTGATGTGGAGGAGAGTAAGTGGACAAAGTTTAAGAAATATAAAAAATGGGTTTTTTTAATTGTCGTCAAAAGTTTTCATTGTCCGGTGTATTCTTTAAATTAGCCCAATCATATCTCTTTACTGAAAAGTTATATAAATATGACATTCGGCAGTGTGGTAGATAAGCATGCGAAGAACGTAATGCGCAATTTTTGTTGCTCTGCTACAAGTATTTTTCGAGATAAAGACCTTCAATGTAAAGAAAATAACGTTTCCTGAGCTGATTTTGAGGTTTTTTATAAAAACATCTACACTACACATTAAAACTAAAAATACCTGAACAGAAGCAAAAACATGCATATATTTAGTTAAAGAAATTTCAGCTACCTAACTTTAATATATTTTGTGCAATTCATAACGAAAGTTGGCCAAAACAGCAGAGCGGATGAGCGCTCCACTCCACCTCTTCGTCATTATTGATTTCCTGTGCTTCGAAAAAATTTTTGGCGGCAAAACAAATTGCGAATCTCTTCTTTCCACTCATCAGGCAATAATATATAAAATTTTGAAATAAATTTGAGAGGTCGAACAGCCATTGATTGTTCGATCTTACGTGGAACACCCCCACTGGATTGTACTATGACTAGAGACAACGCATGTAAGGTTTCATCATAGTCAGCCTATTTTACGTCCCCTGCAGGGCTTCTCTCATTTAGCTCCAATTGGCTGCGAGAGCCATTTTATGCCTCCAAATTTCTTAATTTTGTATCATACCATCCAACCTTTTGACATCCTCTGTTATATATTTATTTATTTATTTATTTATTCAATACTGCGGACTCGTGGTCCATGCAGGGTGGTTATTACAAATACAAATACAAAAGAAGTAGCAATGACACAACAATAACAAAGGGTGAAGAACGTTATTTTGCAGTTGGATCACATGTATCAGTAAGGCAGTTCCATTCACTAATGGTTCTCGGAAAATATGAAAACTTAAATAGGTCAGTGCGAGCAAAATATGGGGCTAAGGCGTTTGGGTGTTGGTGTCGAGTGGGCCTGCTAGTTAAGGGCGTCAAATACGGGGATGGATCTAGAGCTAGTTTTTTGTTCCAAAGTTGATAAAGAAATTGTAATCTAGCGTTTTGTCTTCGTGCCTCTAACAAGGGAATGTCATTGGTTTGCATTAAATCTGAGGGTGAGTCCAACGGGGAAAATTTGTTAAATATAAATCTAACAGCCTTTCTTTGAATACGTTCGAGAGAGTTAATATTACGCTTAGTGTAAGGGTCCCATACTATGCACGCGTACTCTAGTTTTGGTCGCACAAGGGCAGTGTAGCAGAGCAGTTTAACATATGTGGGAGCAGTTTTAAGTTTATGTTTAAGGAGACATAGTTTGCGAAAGGCAGATGAACAAATATCATCAATATGGAGATTCCACGATAAGTTAGAAGTAAGTGTCACGCCGAGGTACTTGTAGAAGCTTACTTGTTGAAGTGGTGAAGACCCCAATATATAAGTATATGATATTTGATTTTTTTTACGAGTTACTGGAAGGCAGACACATTTGCTCGGGTTAAGACACATTCCCCATTCATTACACCATTCATTTATATTGCACAGGCTACTGTTCAGGTCCTTGTAATCGTCATTGGAAGTGATTTCTTTAAACAAAACACAATCATCTGCAAACAATCTTATTTCTACACTAGGGTGGATAACATCAACAATATCATTGATGTACAATAGAAAAAGCAAAGGGCCTAACACACTGCCCTGTGGTACGCCAGATGTGACGGGAAGACAGTCTGAATGTTGACCCCCCACATCAACGTACTGTTTGCGGTTATTTAGATATGCGGTTTTAGATATATGTTTCCCATCTCTTAATATCCAACCCATCGCTCTGACTGATCGTCAATTATCCGTTCCCCACATGACGTGACCTGCCCATACCTACTTTTTTTCTCTGAATTTCAGCTAGAATGTCGGCAGCCGCCCCTGTTTGTTCTCCAGAGTCCACTCTGCTCTCTTGCTAGATATGTTAATGTTACACCTCTCATCTTCCGTTTCATCACACACTGCGTGGTTCGCAACTTCTTTTTGAGTTTCTTCGTTATCTTCCAAGTAAGCTTGCATAATGACCTCTGGTGTGCTTCCTCGGCCGTGACAGTGCCCTTCTTAGTATACTTCACTGCACAGCAAAAATGCTTCACCTCAACACATTTTGTGTGATTCACCGCATAACATTTTCATCCTCCAGTGAAGCTCAGAAACTTGTCAAGACAACTATTGGGGCTAGGCTACAGAAAAGCTATTGTTAAGCATGTGGATCTGGGCTACACATTAACGCTATATATGTTACTTCACAAAAAGTTAAGGGTAGAGCCGGTAGCAACAATTATGACAGCGAGTCAAATATGCGAGCATGTAGCATATATCCAGCAGGATTGATGAAACCTCCTCATTGGTTTATTATTCGAAGCATAAAGCTGCGCAAGCAGCCCTCATGTGCGTGATTATATATGGCATGTGTGTGACTGGCATTTAAACATTCATATGATTTAAATATGCAATGGAGATTTCGAATGGAGTGCAGCTGCAATATGGTTTGATGCCAGAAGGGTTGAATTGAAGTCTTCAGTCATAAAACTAATTTCTGTAGAATTGGGAAAACAAGTGTGATCACGACAATTTTGGACTTACGATCTCAGGTACATTAGATATATGGAGAGGCTATATGCACTGCAGAATCGCTTCGGGAAAAATTAAACATTAATATCTGAATCTGGACTTATAAAAGGCAAGAATGCTGCTTACATACTAGAAAAAGGTTTATCTAATCTTGAGTTATTGTACATTAGGCAAAAATTCTTCAAGATGCGAATGGTGGCTCTACTACTCGAGATCAGGGATCCAAGCATACAGAAGTTTCCAGGATCATATATATTTATAAGTTGTTAGATTGGCTTAAGTACATTATTTCTTATTGATATATAGAAAACAATGGGTATTATAATACTTTTCAAAATTTATATACAAAACAAACATTCGAGGTAGTCTGACCCTAATGCTTAGTAATAGCCCCAACAAATTCTGGCAGATAACCAACCCTAACTCATCCCTTGGCATCAGAATTTCTAAGGACTGTGAAGTTTTATCCGACCGAGACTGTGCCAATATGTTTAATTCTGTTTGTTCATATGTTTTTACAACCGAACCTCTCATGCATTTTTTTTTGCATATGCTACTCCTGTCATGCCTTCAATGGCTGATGTTATTTTATTGCGATAGCAATTATATGGACAGTCTCGGCTGGATTTTGCCGTCGCCGTCGCCGCCGTCATGCACCGTATATGTATAAGTATGTATATATATGTAAAAGCCCCAAAGAAAAATAATTCAGAAAAATGCTTCCGAAGCCCGGAATCGAACCAGGGACCTCTTGCTCCGCAGCGAGTGGCGCTATCCACTACGCCACGAAACGCAGATCCTCCACGTAGCTAACGGCGAGCGTTATATACACACCCTTTACCGCTGGACGGACTCAGAGACGGCAGGCGATAATAAGCGTTTCTTCATTACCAGCGAGATGGCGGTAGCAGCGCGACGGGTGCACTTAAAAGTCGTCGGCGAGCTCGCTCGCTTCTTCTTATATTTGCGCAGCGAGAACATTGCCCTTCCGCTGTCTGCTCGCGCGGTTTTCTCGCGGTGAGGGGAAGCGGAATGTATCAAGCTTTCACCGTGATGTCCGCGCTCATGTTACCGAGCGTACGAAAGTCACTCGAGCTGAAGGGACGCCGCTAAACGAACAAACAGAAGATGAGCGCGAACTATCAAGTGTCACAGCTCGACACTTGAAGCACGCTAGTTTCCTTCGCTGCTTCGGCCGCCTTTGCAACAGGAGCGCTGTTCAAACTGAGAGTATCCATTGGCGAGCCTCATTTCGTATAGCATTAGTTTCTTGCTATCGCATTCATTGCTTCGCCCTTTTTTCACCAGTCAGAACATCTGCACTAAGTGACAGTCATAACTAAGTTATCCTCATCAGCCAGTGCTGATGAAATCCTCAAAGGTTTTTAAAAATGTCAAGTACAGATCTCTGCCATGAATCTAAACCTGCTGTTGTCACAACTATCACTACCAGGCACTCTTCCAGACGAGTGGAAAAAGAGCAAGGTAGTTTCGGTCTACAAATTAGGTAACTGCCAATCGCCCTTAAACTATATCATCCCATATCCATCACTGGTGTCGTTTGTAAAATTATGGAACACATATTTTCACAATGTTATGAATTTTTTGGACAGCAATAACTTTTCCCATCTGTCACAACATGGCTTTCATAAGGGTCTATGGTGCAATTTTTGCAATATCATAAGTCCTGCACAGTTCGGTTTTCGTAAAAACAGGTCAACTGAATTAGCCCTAATGACCCAAAAGGAGTTTATATTGCAAAAATTTGAGGAAAAGAAAATGGTGCTTGGAATTTTTCTCGATTTTTCTAAGGCCTTTGACCTTATCAGTCATGATGTTTTGCTTAAAAAAAATCACAGCATATCCACGGAGTGAATGATGATGAGTGGGCGAAGCTGCGGAGGTTCATCGGTAAACCGTTAATCTTCCGTGAATTCTGCCCAGTACATCATCACCGACGTGAGATCGGGCGCGTTTATACTAAAGGTTCGATGAGTTATGACGACTTGCAGCGCACTTTAATTTTACATGTACGCTGTGAATTTTCATTGTTTAGAAAACCATTGCTTAGAAAACATCTGGCGTCTTTCGTTAAGCAGCTGGCGTCTTTTCGTTTTGCTTTAGAAACATCTGGCGTTCTTTCGTTTTGCTTTTACAAAACATCTGGCGTCTTTTGTTGGTTTATTTCATCAATCAACGGCGTTTTGAACAAAATTTTTATTGTTTAATCACGCACAAGAGAAATCTCACCAGGCACTACCTTGGAGGTAAAGAATGGCTGCTAATGGGAATGAGAGACAGAAGAAGTCGGCTTTTAGCTAACGCTGCGAATTTTTTAAGTGCGAATGCACTTTATAAGCGACCCTGAATCCGCCGTCCCATAGCAACGGCGCGAGGAAAGGAGAGGAGCGTCTGTAGCAACGGCGCAGCGACGTCACACCCCACGTGACTGCGCGCGCTCCGCCTCCTCACCGCGGTTTGCGCGGGCGCGCGCCGGCTCCGCACCGCTCTTCTAGGTGGCATTGGGTGCAGTGCTTCGCTATGCTTCGCCGCTCCTTCTCTCGCCGTTCGCTCTCTCTCCTCCCTGCGCCCCACTCTCCCGTCCGCTGGCTGGGGGGCGCCTCTCGAAATGTGTGCTCGAGACGCCGCTGTGAAACGCCAACGGCGACCACAAGGCTGAGATTATGGCCGTCAGGTACAATGACAACACAAACAGGCGCTGATGAATGTGTAAATAAATGGTTACGGTACAAATCCTAGTCTCGTCATTAATTTACGCCATTAAAATTACTGCGCCGTGTACTCTCGGCGCAAGAAATGCATTCGCATTTCCTCACGATTCCCTTCGGGGAGGTGGGGGCATTTTTATTGTTCAACAACGCACAGGAAAAATCTCCCACCGGCACCACCTTGCAGGTCAAAGCGTAAGACTGGTTACATACTACGCTACGAGGGACGAACGGGTGCCGCTATAAGGAGCTTCGCCCCTAAAACTTGATCGCTACGGTATTCGCGGCGTAGCTCTTTCTCTTATTACGTCCTACCTTCAGCACAGATCAAAGTTCGTAGCTATAGCCGGGTGTATCGGACATGCACTGTCTGTGTTATCGTGTCAGCGTGTTGACTGTGTTATCGTCATCGGTGCGTTTATCACTGAGACTGCCCCGCCCCCACCACCTATATAAAGACGTGTTAATAAACCCTGCCGTTCTTCTTGTTCCCGTCAACATGTAGTTGCCTCGGTCCTTTGTCAGACACCCGACACGTTACATGGTGTCAGAAGTGGGATACCAGCGACAACGATGGATCTTCTCAAGGCTCCGCCCCCCTTGCAACTGACCGGCAACCTCTCGGAAAATTGGAGGCGCTTCAGACAGAAGTTCGACCTGTACCTGCAGGCGACCACAACGAAGGAGCATCCTCGAAGCGAAGCTGCGAAAGCGGCGCTGCTGCTAAGCGTAGCCGGTGATGAAGCGCTCGACGTGTTGAACACGTTCAAGTTCGAGGAAGACGAAAGCAAGGACGACTACGCAACGCTCGCTGGGAAATTCGAGTCCTACTGTGCTGAGGTGAGCAATGAAGTTCACGAAAGCTACGTGTTTCGGTCAAGGAAGCAGGCGGAGGGAGCACCTTTCGAGAAATTTGTCCGCGACCTCAAAAGGCAAGCCGCGCAATGCAACTTTGGAGAGCAGCGAGATTCTCTGATCAGGGATCAAATCGTGTTTGGCACGAATGACTCGAAGCTGCGAGAAAAATGCTTCGGGAGAAGTCTTTAACGTTGCTGAAAGCGGAACAACTGTGCAAGGTGGCTGAATCATTGGCACAGCGAAAGGAGGTCTGGAACGCCACGGAGAATCGCGTCGATGCTGTTTCAAGGCACGCCACAACATCGCGAGGCAAAAGTGATGAGGATTGCAGGCAGTACCGTTGCAAAAAGTGCAATCGGCGACACTTGCCAAGAAAGTGTCCAGCCTACGGTAAAAGATGCAATGAATGTCGCAAGCTTCAACACTTCGCGGTTTGTTGTCGAGAAATGTCTGGTGTTGTCCAAGTGAGCAAAGACAGCAGTGACGATGATTTGACGTTCTAGAAATTGGAAGTGACAGAGGATGCAGCAAAGATTGGAAGGTGGAAGCTGAAATTGCTGGAAGAAACAACGCCTTCAAGGTGGACACTGGTTCACAGGCCAACCTGCTACCGTTCTCGGTGTACCGCAAGATTCCAGGGGCGGAAACGTTAACGCCCACAGGTGCGGTGCTGCGAGCTTACAACGGGGGCGTGATTACTCACTTTGGAACGGCGCAACTGAAAATCACTCTCGGTAACTCTTCCACCACAGTGAAATTTTAGGGGCGAAGCTCCTTAAAGCGGCACCCGTTCGTCCCTCGTAGTCGTAGTGCGTAACCAGCCGTAACGCTAGTACCAGATCATGACCTCCAAGGTGGTGCCGGTGGGAGATTTTTCCTGTGCGTTGTTGAACAATAAAAAATTCGCAGCGTGCGCGTTAACTAAAAGCCGAATTCTTCTGTCTCTCATTCCCCATTACCAGCCATTGGCATGTTCCAGTAGGAAACGTTAGTAGAAGTAGAAGTGTAAGTGTCAGCTAAAAGCCGATTTCTTCTGTCTCTCATTCCCATTAGCAGCCATTGTTTACCTCCAAGGTAGTGCCTGGTGAGATTTCTCCTGTGCGTGATTAAACAATAAAAATTTTGTTGAAAACGCCGTTGATTGATGAAATAAACCAACCAAAGACGCCAGATGTTTTCTAAAAGCAAAACGAAAGAACGCCAGATGTTTCTAAAGCAAAACGAAAAGACGCCAGCTGCTTAACGAAAGACGCCAGATGTTTTCTGAAGCAATGGTTTTCTAAACAATGAAAATTCACAGCGTACATGTAAAATTAAAGTGAGCTGTAAGTCGTCATAACTCTCATCGAACCTTTAGTATAAACGCGCCCGATCTCTCGTTGGTGATGATGTACTAGGCAGAATTCACGGAAGATTCACGGTTTACCGATGAACCTCCGCAGCTTCGCCCACTCATCATCATTCACTCCGTGGATATGCTGTGATTTTTTAGTCGTGAAGAATGGCCGCCAAGCCTTACTTGGACTGGAAGCAAGCGAAGCGTTGGGGCTCGTTGAACGGACGGTGGCCAGTGTCAAGGCTTCAGAGTACGAAGCAATTAAGGATTACAAGCATGTCTTCCAGGGGCTAGGCTGCCTAAAGAAGCCCTACAGCATAGTCTTGCAACCTTCGGCAACGCCAGTAATATAATAATATCTGGGGTTTAACGTCCCAAAACCACGATATGATTATGAGAGACGCCGTAGTGGAGGGCTCCGGAAATTTCGACCACCTGGGGTTCTTTAACGTGCACCTAAATCCTAAGTACACGGGCCTTAAACATTTTCGCCTCCATCGAAAATGCAGCTCGGCAACGCCAGTCGTCCAACCAGCCCGGCGGGTTCTCCTGTCTCTGCGAGAGCCACTCCGAGACGAGCTTCAAAGAATGGAGCATGCAGGCATCATCAGGAAACAGGATGGCCCCACAGACTGGGTAAGCCCCTTGGTCTTGGTTAAGAAAAAAGATGGCAGGCTTCGTATTTGCATGGATCCAAGAAAGATAAACGAGCATGTAAAAAGGCAGCATTATCAGCTCCCAAAGCGCGAGGACATGGAAGGAGAATTGGCTGGTGCAGCCTATTTTAGCTGTCTAGACGCAAATTCTGGTTTTCACCAGATTTCGCTGGATGACAAATCGTCCAAAATATGTACCTTTGCAACCCTTTGGAAGATATCGTTATCTGCGGTTGCCTTTCGGCATTTCGTCGGCCCCCGAAGTTTTTCAAAAGCAAATGAGCGAGATCTTCGATGGCCTTCCTGGTGTGCACGTGTACATCGACGATGTTTTGGTGTGGGGGGCAACCAAAAAAAGAACACGACCAAAGACTAGTGGCAGTCATGAAAGCGGCTGAAAAAGTGGGCCTCACATTGAACGCGGCAAAATGCCGGTTTGGCGTCACTGAAGTGCAGTTCCTAGGTGCTATCATTACCCGCGAGGGCATATCACCAAACCCTAAACTTGTAAAAAGTTTGCTTCAAACATCCGTGCCTAAAGAAATCAGATGTGCAGCGCATGCTTGCTGTTCTAAACTATTTTGGTAAATATGTGCCACGCCTGTCTGAACGAACGGCTTCTTTGCGAGCGCTTATCAAAGCACACGTACAGTTCGAATGGACTGACAACCACATAAGGCAGTGGAAAAGCGTCGTGCAGCTTCTAAGCACAGCACCAGTGCTAGCCATCTTTGATCCAAGGAAGCAATCAAAGATAACTTGCGATGCTTCAAAAGACTGCGCTGGTGCAACGCTTTTGCAGTGTCACAACGGCCACTGGCGGCCAGTGGCATATGCATCTCGTGTACTAACGGACACAGAGCAGCGTTATGCGCAAATTGAAAAAGAGGCGCTCAGCATTTCTTTCGGCTGCGACCAATCTTACCAGTTCATTTACGGACAGAAGATTGTCATCGAGACGTACCACAAACCTCTGTTGTCTATAGCTGCAAAAGGAATTTGCGACATGCCTCCCCGTCTGCAAAGGTTCTTTTTGAGACTTCTAAACTATGATTTTGTTTTACAGTTACAGTATGTCCCAGGGAAGCACCTTATCTTGGCAGACATGCTGTCAAGATCATCCCCGGCTCCTCAGGACGACACCAGTGGGGCTACGGACGACGTCGAAGTACACGCAGTTGCCGTCCTGGGTTACCTGGTCACTGAAGAGACGCGCCAGAAACTGGTGAATGAAACGGCAAAGGACGACTACCTGCGCACAATCATCGCTTGCCTCTCAACTGGCGACAAGATCGAAGGCGAGCTAAAGCCGTTTTCCTCTGAACTTTCCGTTGTAAATGGCATATTGCTAAAAGGCACGAAAGCGATAATACCAAGACGCATGCGCCGTGATATCCTGGCAAGAATTCATGCAGGGCATCTCGGTCTTCAGAAATGCAAAGAAAGGGCCCGTCGTCTTGTTTTTTGGCCTGGTATCAGCCATGATATCACTACTATGATCCAGAGTTGTCCCACGTGTTGTGAATATGCTTATAAGCAACATCAGGAGCCATTGCTGATGCGCCCAGTCCCTGCTTGCGCGTGGTATCGTGTTGGTGTGGATATTTTTTCTTTCGCAGGAAGTTCATACATTGTGGCGTTCGATGCACATAGTAACTTCCCTGAAGTCGAGAAACTTGCCGATGCCACTGCGAGGACGACAATCATGGCACTGAGTGCGATGTTCGCACGGTACGGCGTACCCATGGAAGTGTGCACGGACAATTGGACACAATTTGTAAGTCACGAGTTTGCAGCCTTTGCAAGAACATACGATTTTACTCATGTTACGTCCAGCCCTCGCTACCCACAATCTAATGGCCTAGCGGAAAAAGGGGTCCAGGTTGTCAAGCGTATAATGAAGAAATGTGCGCACGCATACGAAGACTTCTGGCTGGGTCTGCTGGCCTACCTCTGTACGCCACTGGAGGACGGCCGATCGCCAGCGGAACTTCTGCAGGGCAGATGCCCGAGAGCTAATCTTCCCGATTTTTCTGCAGTGCCGACAACCGTCGTGAAGAAGCACCAGCAGAAGAGCAGCGGAAAGCCCCTACCACCTTTGGATAAAGGATCGGTCGTGAGGTTCGGGGACAAAACGTGGACACAGAAAGGGCAAGTCGTCGCAACTGCTGCGCCCAGGTCCTACAAAGTTCTAACTGAGGATCGTCGGCTGTCCAGGCGCAACAGGCGTCATCTTCTGCAAACCGGTGAAAGGTGTGCTGTAGACGTCAGCGACGACAGTTCCGAGTGTGAGCCAGATGACCCCGGCTCATCAACTCCAGACGCCTCGCCAGCTGCCCGAGCACGATCACCAGGCCGCTCGCCGCGAGAACAGTCCACCACGGACAGCGCACCATCCGCATGTGCTGCGCGCCACGAGTCGCCAACTTACCGAAGGTCTGCTCGTACAGTCAGGCCTCCGAAGAGACTTCATTACGATGCTGCTTTCAATCAAGTGCCCTGAACTGTTGTTTTCATTACCCCCCAGGGGATATATCGGACATGCGCTGTCTGTGTTATCGTGTCAGCGTGTTGACTGTGTTATCGTCATCGGTGCGTTTATCACTGAGACTGCCCCGCCCCCACCACCTATATAAAGATGTGTTAATAAACCCTGCCGTTCTTCTTGTTCCCTTCAACATGTAGTTTCCTCGGTCCTTTGTCAGACACCCGACACGTTACACCGGCGACCAATCGGAGTTGAAATCTGTAAGAACAGGTGTCCCACAGGGGAGCATATTGGGTCCGTATCTCTTCATATTGTACATCAATCACATAGTCAATGTTGATCCATCTGCTAAGTGCGTAATTTACGTAGACGATACAAGTCTGTTTTTTGATGGTGACTTAGGCTCTGAAATGTCAAATCGAGCCAATAAGACGCTTGCAAGTATACAAAAGTGGGCGACAAGTAAATGTCTTAAAATTAATGCAGAAAAAACAAAGGCGGTGATGTTTCATCCACGTAACAAACAATTTCAACTAACCCCCAATAAATTAAATAATACTGAAATAGAAATACTATCGTCCTTCAAATTGCTTGGCGTATATTTCTCGGAAACTATGTCGTGGGATTGCCAAGTGAATCACTTGGGAAATTATCTAGAGCAATAGATACTATGCGTCGCCATTGTAACTATCTTCCTACAACGATTAATATGATGTTATATAATTCAATGTTTCTTTCCCTAGTTCAATACGGAATTATAGTCTGGGGGACGACTTCAGCTGAGAGCATTCACAAGCTGATGGTATACAAAAAAGAGCAATACGCCTTGTCTCCAGGGTGCCATATTTTTGGCATACTGCTCCTTTGTTTACAAAGCATAGAACTATAAAAATTGAATCTTTGTACACATATAGGCTGTGCCGCATTTATAAAATGGAAAAAAGTAAGAATGATAACGCTTTAACAAAATTGGCATCCTTACAGCAACATAATTCTCTTTATAAATTTCGTCATTTAGAACCTTGGATCGTTAACAAAAACAGAACTAAATACGGTGACCAAATGCTACAGTTTTGTTTACCTACTGTTCTAAATCAATTATACAAAGAGAATGGTCTCAGTGTATCAACTCTGTCGTTAAAAAGGCTACGCGATGTATTTATGTGATTGCTTGTGCTGCCATGGGTCCATTTGTTTGTCTTTTTATATGTCTTTAACACTTCGCCTAATTTCTTCCCCTTGTTTTCATATGTTTCCACATTAACCTTGTTAAATGCGAAGCATTTCTTAGCGAACCTCAGGCACTTTGGGCGTTTCTATCTGCGTATCTATCTATCTATCTAGCCGCCTACGTCTGGGCGCTCTCCTGGTCGTCTCCATAACTTGTAATATACCAAAATTGGCACAGCAGGGGATCAGTGTATGACGAACACCATTCACTGGTCACGACATGAATAACGCAAAATACCTGTCGCGTACGTCATGAAACCCTTTCTCTCAGTCACGTGTGGCTCATACCCGCATACCAGAGTTCATGTTATACGGGTGTGTGCCACAGGTGATACAAAGTCTCAACCAACACAGTAACCGCGAACACATTGACACGCAAGGGAAGTGATAATATTAATAATTGTTGGGGTTTTTTGTCCCAAAACCACAATATGATTATGAGAGACGCTGTAGCGAAGGGCTGTGGAAATTTTGACCATCTGGTATTCCTTAAAGTGCACCGAGATCGCACAGTACACGGGCATCTAGCATTCTGCCTCTATCGAAGTGCGACCGCCGCGGCCGGGATCGAACCCACGACCTTCGGGTCAGCAGTCGAGCACCGTAACCGCTACACCACCGCGGCGGACGCAAGCAAAGTGAGGAAGCTGAAGACATAACACATCTGGAAGACGCTCAAGTACCATGCACTTGTTCACGTGGTTTGCAACGTGGACCACGTTGATTACGCAAAAACCGGGGTCAGTGCTTCCTACAATAAATCTGCCGAGAGAACCAGGCCTCTATCATTACCAGTGATTTCAACATTGATTTATCAAGACCCAACAACGCCTGGTCTTTATACTGCGTGAAAGACGGCTTGAATGTGGACAGGGCATCGAGGAACCTTGCTGCCACGTCCAGGACAGGAGGCATCATAGATCATTTCATCGTAAGAGTCACCCAGGAATTCCGCCAGCGGTGCTATACCTCGCACTTCACTACACTTAGACCCATAGTAGCCACGATCACAAACGGATCCGATTACAAGTGCGTTCCAGCTGCTGATGCTCACTGATCACGCTGATGACCTCGTTCAAGAACTGCCAACAACACCATCTACACATACACACGGGTTCGTGAAACGTGCGTGTGTGTCCGTCATAACGGACAAGTATAAGCATAACAACTGTAACTGCGACTGTAACGTACGTGCAGTGCGCCTGCGCGTGCCACTTGGCTGTGGGTATATCTAGGGAAACTTTCCTGAATGAAGCTTAGTTGCGAGTAACGGCTGTCCTGTGCATCTCTCTTCCTTCTTTGTCCTGTTCGGATTCGCGCTATCCAGTATTGCAGATTATAAGCACTACATATCAGCTTACCGCGTCCGGTGTTGGTAACACCCATGTTGGCATCGTTATGCAACAGTAAACAACTGGTTATCTAATACATATACTTTTCAACATATGAGTGTACGTACACCACTTCCACATTTGTCTAGCCTCATTCCGTAACGTTTCGCTCAATGTGAAAAATTGCGCCATTCACCATCA